>NW_010192297.1:382-13226 GCF_000695765.1 Mesitornis unicolor
ACTTGTGCCACACGTGTGTCCCATGGCGGTGCCGACAGCGTGTTCACACACACACAGGTGACCACATCAAATGTTAATGCCAGGGCTGGATCCCAGCAGCTGCAGGTTCATGAAAGTTTAAGCAGCGGCGGTGGGAGCTCACTGCCCCGCACAGATCATCTGTGGGCAGGGGCAGCACCCGCTTCACCCTCTCAGAGGGGGTATTTGGGGAGCCCCAGGGAAGCAGCAGCAGCAGCATCCAGCTGTGCAGCAGCATCCAGCTGTGCAGCAGCAGCCAGCTGTGCAACAGCTGGGGGAGCCCCAGAACCAGCAGCAGGCGCTGAACCAAACCCATCAGCCTCCCCCAGGACCAGGAGAGCCCCAGTGCTGGCACCCCACAGTGCTGCCTTCTCCTGAGCCATGATCTGACGGCTTTGGCCTCCTCTCTGCATCAATTTTTGGGCTGGAGCCATGCCAGTGGGGTCTGTGCAGAGGGAGAGCAGGGGGATGGAGCAGGAGCAAGGGAACCCAGCAGGCATCAGGGGAGGGTCTGTGGGGTGATGCAGATGTGGGATCCATGGGAAAGAGCGATGGTGGCGATGCTGGGGGTCAGAGGGAGAACCCACAGCCACGAACCCCAAACTGTGGGGCATCCACACTTGGCAGCCTCTTCCAGAGTGCCTGGGCATGGCCACATCCAGCAGCAGGACAGGGAAGGGACCCTGGGTGCAAAACCCAGCAGTGAGGGGCTCCCTGAGGTGGCGATGGGGACTGGGGCTGGGGAGAAGATGCCCAAAGCATCCTCTGACCCCGTCACCCCTGCATGGCTCCAGCCACATGGCTGAGCCAGGGAAAGCCACCTCACCCTGGGGACACGGCAGCCACTGCGCCACCACTGCACCCAGGGCTGGTGCAGGAAGGAGAGGGAGGTTTTGGTCACCAAGGTTCTGCTTTGCCCACCCCAGCCCCACACCGTACCTTTGGGGCATCGGTGGGCAGAGCTCCGGGGGCGGCCGCTCCGCCGGCTCCAGGCAGGTCTGCGGCCACCGGCCGGCCCCGGCTCCACTTACAGCCTGTGTCCAGTTACAGCTGGAGTGGGGCTCCGTGCCACCACACCGTGTCACCACACCATGTCACCACACCATGCCACCACACCATGCCATGCCAGCCCCATGGGAACTCCACACCCCAGTCCCATGGACCCAGCCCCATTGACCAGGCACCTCCTGGCTGTGCCATCTCTCATCACATCCCCTTCCCTGTCATCAGTTCGGTGTCACTGTCCCTCTGCTTTCAAACACCCATGTGCTGGTGGGACAGCTCTGCTCCAGCCCCAAGGATGCCAGGAGCACCGAAATGGGCTGAACCCTTCCAGCAATGGGCAACGTGACAGCAGCATGGCCCACCAAGCCCCCAAGGCACTGAGGGGGTCTCTTCTTACCCCCTCAAGCACCCATCAGACCCCAAAACCAGCTCATTTCAACGCCCTCCAGGTGGAGACGGGTACCCAGCACCTCCCAAGTGACGCACGCCACGTCCCTGCCCACCAGCTGCTGCCTGGCATTGAGAGCTGCCCGTGATGGAGGTGGTGCCAGGAGGAGAGGAGCCAGAGCAAATGCTGGAGGCAGAGCCCAGCTGGGTTTCACGCTGGCGTGCACCCAGCAATGCTGCCTGGTGGCCTCCGAGCCAGGGCACAGCCCCGTGCCATCGCCTCGGCCCCAGAGCAGAGCCCTGGGGTCGTGCAGAGATTTTCCAGGGTAAAACAGCCCTGAGGTAAAAGGAATTTGGGGAAGGGGTGGTAGGAGGAAAGAAGGGGTGTTCAGGGGAGGAAGCTGTGCTCTGGAGGGCAGCGGGAACACTGAGACCATCAGGAAGGTGTGAGTGGGAAGGCAAGATAAGGCAGTGAGTGGACAGGCAGGGACAACCCAAGACCAGGGGACACCGCACGCCTTGACCCCGAGGAGCCGAGCCCCACGCCACAGCGTTGGCGTAAGGAGCAGCATCGCACACAAAGGTCCCCTCTGGTCCTTCCCAATGTGGCCTCCACAAGCCCAGGGGATGTGCCACCCGTCCAGGGGACTCGCAGCCACTCACCTGGGGTAGCCTAACTTGCCCACATGACACCGGGCTGGCTCGGTGCTGCCCGAAGCCCCCGGCTCTGCTGGCGCCGTGCTCCCGGCCTCGCTCTCCACGAGGACCGTCACTCCCCCGGCAGCCGCAGGACCATATTTGCTGCACAGCAGCTGCAGGCTGCTGCTACCCCATGCATATTTGATGACCGCTATTCTTCTCATCTCCACTCATCAGCGGAGGGATGTGAGTTCATCTGCCCTCCGCAGAGCCGGGCAGCGTCAGGGAGCGAGCGGTGTGGGGGCTGCCAGCTCCGATCCCCCCTCCGCTGGTCCTTGTCCCTTCCTGCATCACCTCTGTGCTATGAACCCCAGATGTGAACAGCTGGGGAACGGCCCTGACCCATTCCCACTCCCAAACCAATGCAAGTTTAGGAGAAATCACAGGGACATGTGGGTGGACACACATTATCCCCCTCACCTCTTTCCAAATCAGGGCTGGGACCAAACAGCTCCCGTTGGCAGAGAGAAGAGATCCAGACACCCAATGTCCCAACTCTCTCCTCGAGATGACCATTTCCACCTGCCTTCACCAAGCACCCGAGATCAGGAGGCCAAAAAGCCTCCACAAAGCTTCACCCTCCAGCACTGGGTTCCTGCCCATCAAGCTTGGGACCGTTTCCCCGCAGCAATGGAGCCCGCACCTCTCCCAAACCCAGGGGCAGCGAGCACATCCTGCAGCAAGCACCGCAAAAGCTGTGCTCCCTTCCCCTCCATGCAGACACGTCCCTGCCGTAATGCGGTGGGTATTTATTATGCTGATTCCTCAGAAAGCGAGGGCTTAACTGCAAATTACAATCAATAGCCCCAATCCCCCAGGGGCAGGTTCATCATTTAGCAGGCGCAACCGGAGGAATTCAAAACTATTTGCCAGCCATAAATCCTCCTCGCCGCAGCCTCCCGAGCTGCCTGGTTGGGGTGACCCTTGTCAGCGTTTGAAACAATTAAGCTGTCACTGCGGATCGTGACTCTTATATACAGCCCCGAGCAGCGCTTTAAGATGTCAGCGTGATGGGCTGAGGGAAGCTGGCTGAGGCGAGCCCGCCGCAGTAACTGTCTCTCATTGAATTAAATGAATGTATTTGGAGTCAGAGTCTCTTTTTATTACCTAGCAAACGATTCCTGACTAAATTAAATTATAAAAGGAGTGTTCAGCCAATCAAACCTGCTTGATTGCCTGGAACAGGCATCTTCAACAGAGCACGCCTCGAGCCGCCGCTGTTTGCAGGCCGAGATGGAGGGTGGCTGGTGGGCTGTGTCGAAGCTGCTCCACTCCGCTTCACACCCAGAGCGCGGCTCAGCAGCGATGCACGGTCACACGTTGTGAGTGGAGCACACCCGGGGACAGGGCAGGATGAGTGCAGCCCCCCGGGATCGGGGTACGGTGCTCACAAAACAGCAGAGCAATGGCAGGGGGCTGCAGATCACAGAATCCCAGAACGTTAGGGATTGGAAGGGACCTCCAAAGCTCATCCAGTCCAATCCCCCTGCCGGAGCAGGAACACCCAGATGAGGTTACACAGGAAGGCGTCCAGGCGGGTTTTGAATGTCTGCAGAGAAGGAGACTCCACAACCTCTCTGGGCAGCCTGGGCCAGGGCTCTGGCACCCTCACTGAGAAGTTTCTTCTCCAATTGAAGTGGAACCTCCTGTGTTCCAGCTTGTGCCCATTACCCCTTGTCCTATCATTGTTTGACACCGAGAAGAGCCTGGCTCCATCCTCGTGACACTCACCCTTGAAATATTTATAAACATGAATGAGGTCTCCCCTCAGTCTCCTCTTCTGCAAACTAAAGAGCCCCAGCTCCCTCAGCCGCTCCTCAGAAGGGAGATGCTCCACTCCCTTGATCATCTTTGTAGCCCTACGCTGGACTCTCTCCAGCAGTTCCTGTCTTTCTTGAACTGCGGGCCCAGAACTGGACACAATATTCCAGATGTGGTCTCACCAGGGCAGAGTAGAGGGGCAGGAGAACCTCTCTGCCCTACAACCACCCCCCTCCTGATACACCCCAGGATGCCATTGGCCTTCTTGGCCACAAGGGCACAGTGCTGGCTCATCGTCATCCTGCTGGCCACCAGGACCCCAGTGGCTTTCTCCAAGCATTGTCCAGCAGCAAAAATGCAGCTCTTTTGGGGGCAAACCCACAGCTCCTGACTGCAACCGGTCCCTTCTTCCTCCTGGAGATGACACAGCCTTTCTCTAAACAGGCTCTGAGCACATCTCCCCTCATCAGGGGCTAACGAGGGCTCTGGGCAACTCCACAAACCTCAGGAGGCTCGGGTACAACCCTAGCACTGCTGGAGATGTTTGCCCTGCTGTAAGACCTTGCTTTCTCAGGATTTGGAGCAATCTTCAGGCAAACCTGCTCCTGCAATGTCTGCAGCTTTTAACGCTGGTGCAGAGCAATCAGGGAAGCTGTCTGGAAGAATGAGCGCTGCAATTAAATGCGCACAGTTTCAAATACAGCGATAAACTCGCTTGGAAAAAAAAAAAAAGCTGCTCTCACTAAAAAAAGAAGTTTGCTGCTGCTAACTATTTTTACTTCATCCTCATTCCAAATGTAATCATCTATCGGTTCATCCTGAACGGGATAAAATGCCTAATTTCCTAAATGAAGAGTAAGGCTAATTAGACAGAGGGGTTTTTAACGACGGCACGCTAGACGAGTCAATTTGAAACCCAAACACACCCAGAGGTGTGCACTAAGCAACCAAGTCAGCAGCAAACAGTGTGCATTTTCAGCCTCACATCAGTCATTTCCCCAGCTCCACACCGTACCTGGCCTAAGGACGGAGCCCCATCGTTTCTGGCTGCCCCTTCATGTGCTGGGGCTTGGCAGGCTCCTGGGTTTGGAGTGAAAAAGTCAGAAGCTCAGGGACAAAACGAAAGCAAAGGAAACCTCTGTGCGGGCAGCTCTGCCCGTGCAACCTTCAGAGGAAATTTAAAGGGCAAGTTAATGTGGCGGAACAGCATCCCACCCAATTCACACAGAGAAATGCCTGCTTTCTACAGCCAGCTCAGCCATAACGCTGCTAATTTGGAGCTCGTTCTCTGCTCGCTGCCACCGCGGTCGGGATTTGCTCTGCGCTCCAGCTGTGAACAAAGCCAGGGGCAGGGAAGAGTTCAAAGTCACCTTCTTAGCTTGGGTGTTGTGTGTAATATCTATTTATCTCCCATCACACCTCATCGAGTGCCCTCCAGCCTCAGAGCCCTCTGGCAGCCGCTTCACAATCTATTCCCTCCTGCAACAGCAACCTGGATTCCTCAGGTGGCCGAAGGTAAAGAGAAGAGAGTTAGAAAACACACCAAAGCGTCCATCCACCGCAGGCAGACACCGACCGTTCACATGAAATAGCAACTTTTATTTTCTCAAATAAAATAATCCTTCCATTTCCGCTCGATCAGTTTGTGAGGGGTGGGGAGGAGCACAAAGGAGAGGGAAGGAGCCCTGCTCAGACAAGTTTGCTACCAGACCTGTCCTCACAGTTACGAAATCCACACCAGACCGAACCCTTTCCCAATGAAAGAAAATAAAAGCTATTGGCAACTCTTGATCCTCCCAGAAGGAAAAGAGCTGTTCTCTATCAGGCACTCTGAATCGTTTAGCGTCAGTATTCAATGAAAAAGGATGATTAGAAAAATCCCAGATTTCTGATGAAAAAATAGCCAGACAAGCATTAATGTTTAACAGGGCTGGGGCAAAACCCACGGCATGGGATGGTACTTTGAGCTCAAAGAGCCGTATTTAGGGGCATGACCGAGAAAGGAGGAGATCCCCAGCAATATCCCTGGGGACCCACGGGCAGGACAAGAGCAAAGGAGGAAACTCCCAAGCCAGCTCCTCGAGGAGCCAACCCTGGCTGCAGCCTATGGCTCTGTGATCAGCTTGGCCAGGTGAATCACTATGAACAAGGCTTCATTTCTCACCTTCCTCAGTACCAAATGGACCAGGATGTCCTACAAACCCCACTGCAGAGCTAAGGAGAGGCACAGAGTGCCCCGGTTTAATGTTAATCGAGGTGAGACCATTATCAGTTCACCGGGGGCTGTCTCAGATGCAGAGACTGAAGTGAAAGCTGCAGAGACAACGCAGCAAATAAACAGGGGAGGGAGAATTTTGTTTCTGTTTCAGATCAATGCTTAATTTAAAGTGAATGGATGAGCAGCAAAGCCTCAGCAATGTTCTCTCAGCCCCGGCTTCCCTGTCCCAAAGCACAGGGCCAGGTTTGTTCACACAAACCCTCCAGGGGCAGGACATTACTGGCTGTGAGAACTGTGTCCTAGAAGAACTGGCTCCTTTTTTTCATTTTTAAGAAACATTATTTCACCTGAAACGCTGCAAGATGGAAACCCATCTTCCCCATCCCCACCTGCAAGTACAGTAGCCTCATTTTCTGCCTTCCTCCAAGAGAAGGAGCTTCACAGAAGCTTTCTTGGCTGTAGAACACGTCTCCCTTTTCCCTTTTCTTGGTATTTTTCTTCTTTTTTTTGATTTGTTTTGTTTTGCTTTTATGTGGTCAGTTCCAATTCTAGCGATTAAAGACAAGGCCAGGCACCAGCGAAGAGGGTTACTTCTTTACGATCTGAATGACATCTTCATGCTCCATCATATGGGTTAAGCCCACTCTCTGAGGGCTGTATTTTGTGCTTGTCCCCTTTAAAGCAAAAAGGGAAGAAGGGTTAGGAGAGGACCAGAGACACCTGAGGACAGGGATTTCGTGTGCTGTTAAACACTTACCCATACCAAGGCATACTTGAACTGGCTGGCTAATGATCTGTGAATTCGATGGCACTGCAAGACAGAGGGACAGCACGTGAGGCAGTTCAGTGACTTGTTCAATATCCAAACACTAGAAGAAACTGGGCTTTATGTCAGAGATTACATCAGTGACTTCAGGAGCCACTGAACAGCACTTGAAAGAACACAGAACAGGGGCAGAGGAACCACCAGTCCATATAACACCCTGTTTCACTGCTTCCATGTGCCTGACTACACCAAGTAATTTATTTAACCTTTCACAGCAGCTCGGAAAGCAACCTGAGGCAGATGGAACCAGTAAAGGCAGTGAAAGGAGAAGCCCAACTAAACACCGACATCTCCCAAGCTTTATGAAGCCCAAATCACAGCAGGCTCCAAGAGGAACCTGCAGACAAGGAAATGTAAAAGATGCAGAAAAATTACCACGTGCTCCACGGAGGCCCCTTTCCGTAGAATAATGGCATCCGTAAAGTCTGGTCTCTCTGTGGAGAAGCAGCATGGAAGGGGGGAAAAATAAGCACTGGATTTCCATCAAATTTGTTCTGGTATGCTGACACCACCTCACATTGCCTTGTGCTTACTACTCCCAAACTCCTCCTCCCATCACACTCCCAGACAGAACAGGTATCCGGGTACTTGAAAGCACCAAATCAGCTCCAACTCCATTTTAAATACTTGACTTAGGACAAACAAAACCACTCAAGTCAACACACACCTGCTCAAGTAAAACCAAACCACTTGAGTTTTCTGTAAAATCCCCAAGATTTCATAGCTTAAGCAGCTCATAGAAAGTTCCTTCAGCTTCCCACATCCACCCAAGTTCAGAGGCACAGCTTTTCACAACCAAACAGGAACAAGTTATAGAGGTGCCTTGATACTGGGAGAAGCTGCAAGTGAATGACAAAGCAAAAGGAAGATCAAAGGCACTCCTGAACCTCAGGAGCCTGGCATGGGAATCACCAATCCCTCCCAGTAGGAAGAGGAGACCTCTTCTGGGTAGTGATGGGCTGAACAGTTCATCAGAGAGTGTGCATAATAAGGAAGAAAGCTGTGAACCTGCACACCTTAATTCCTTGTATCACCATGCGAAGTCTTATGAAAATTCAGCTCTCTAAGTGCAGAGAGAATAGGAGGGTTGTGGTGGGATACATGCATGGCTGGATCAGATGGAACAGAAAGCATTTCCCAAGAGCTGAAAGCTGGTTAGGGAGAGTGTAATGCAGCATTTCCAAGACTCAAGAGCTCACTGACAGCCAGGCATCTGAGCCCTGCTGGCAGCCTGCCTGCCTTCGATGAGCAGCAGCCCTTGTGCCTCTCAAACCTGCTCAGCCAATGGTCACTTACGTCCTCGTTTCTTGGTGTAGATGCAGGTAAGTGCCAGGTATTCCCAGAGCTTCTCCAGCAAGTAGTCCAGGTTCAGCTTCATGCCACAGCTGCAAAACACCAGGAACATCTCTGTGTTTACTGCTGTTGTGATTTAGAGATCCAGAAGAACAAGGTGAAACGTCTTTATTACAGTGCTAGGGAACAAGGGGAAAAGCCTTTAATGAGGCCAGTAAAGGAGAAACACAAGGTGAGATAAATAGGGCTTGCAGAAGGGCAAGCAGCTTTGAAGCAGCAAAGTCCCCATCAGATATATCAGCACTTCCAAGGAAACAAGCCAGACTGGCTTCCTCTGGCTTGCAGACAGCGTGGAGAAGCCAAGTAGCCTGTGGCTCCAGGGGGAGGAAGCCTGGAAAAAGCTGCAGGCAGCCCTGGAAGAAGCCCCTTCTTGGGAGATGCTGGAGAAAAGGGGTAGGAAAGGAACCACCATACCACGAGGGCCAGCACATCGGGCAGCGTGTCAGGCCCCTACCTGATAACAACACTGTGGGGTCTCCGAGCAAGGCGATCCACTTCCTCCATAGATATCTGGTCAATCTTGTTATAAACCTAGGCCAAAGGAAAAACAATGCCCTTTAGGAAGCCAAATCAGCAACACTGACATGTACATGTAGGTATAACAAGGTAGTCTGAGCACCTGAAACAGAAACTCGGATCCTGTCAGCCAGAGAGCAGGCCAAGGCTCTCAGTAAAAGAAAACTCAAAATTCAGAAGCATAAAGGTAAATTTGGGCCTTTTAAAGTCCTTCCTTTGGGATGACTCGAATCCAGTCTCTTGGATTTCACTACAGGCCAAGTTGCTACTAAACAGAGCCGTTAAGTGACCCCTGGCACAAGGCACCAGAAGTGAAAACCCAAGTGCAGAGCTCGTAGCAAGGGAACCGAAGGCTCTGCACCGTGGGAGCAAACCCCATGGCACCCCAACACGCAGCTCCTGCTGCTCCACGGCAGCCAGCCACAAGAGGGCACAGGGAACACACGCAGAGCATAACTAAAGCTCATGAAAAGCTCCCTGTTGAGCTGTGCTTTCCACCACTTAAACCCTGAGTCATTACTGCTTCAGAAACCAGGAAGACCCCCAGTTTGCTTCACCAAAGAATGTTCAGCGGGTTGCTTCAGAGATACTCACGTAGAGGCACGGCATGTAGACCCTGTTGCCTACAATCACGTCAATGAACTCATCAGGGGAACAATCCTCTCTGAAGAGGACCTCGGCGTTGAAGATTTCTGAGGTGAACGTTGTCAAGGCCCAAATCCCAGCACGTCAACACGCTGCTGTGAGTCAACGGGCTGAGCCTGCTTGTCAAAGCCTGTTCTCAAGCCAGCAAGCATCAAAGACACAGCAAGGCTGTCCCACACCAGGCACCACTTGACTCACGAGCTGCTGATTTGAGGCTCAAGGGTCTCCCATCTTTGGAAAGGATACTGTATTCGTGGAGGATGAGCTGCACCAACTTCTCGGAGCACTGAGTCAACGTGACAGTTGAGTTGAAGGAGATACCTCCACCTTTCTTCGGCTGCAGGGAGGCAATAAAGCAACTTAAAGAACAGGCTGTAAAATCCACAGCTCCCTTTGGTCTGTCCAACAGTGACCTTGGCTTTGAGCAGCCAGACACAAGCTGTGTCTGAGGAAACCTCACCTTGAAGTAGATATTTGGTTTGCTCTTGTTCAGACGGATTCCTACGGATTCCAGTTCTTTCTCCAGCAGGGCCCTGCGGGGACACTGCACGTCAGTACCTGTGAGACTGGGCGCACTCAGGTGACACCCACACCTTTAATATTGACACGGCCCTGCCACAAGCTTTCACTGAAACCTTAAACCACAGCTAACGCAGGAGAGACTCTGTGGTAGAAATCTAGGCTGACATCCCCGACTCTGAACAGCCATCCTGTGGGAATGATCCTTCAGCTGAAAAGCCCAACCTGAGATCTGCAGAGAGCTCCATAAATGCTGTTCCCAGTCAGCCAGCATGCTTCTAATGCTGTATAACCTCCACCTCGTGCTCAGTAGCTTAAGTACAGGTTCCCCAACGGGCGCAGGACACAACACTTGAGGGAGCTGGCAGTTTTCTGGGCATATGGGAACCTGACTCACAGCCCCACAGCTCCACATGCCCAGAAGCACACACTCACCTCTGTACTTCACCCTTCGTGGCATCCAGCATCATAATAACGACGTCTGCTGTCCTGGCCACAGCTATCACCTGCCGCCCTCTGCCCTTCCCTGAGAAGAGAGGAGATGGTGGCACATCAGGGACAGAAACCAGCTACGAGTCCCATGACAAATGAGGGCTCCTGCCCTGCACAGCTGCTTGGAAGCAAGGATAAAGATCCTGCAGGGCTGTACTGGCTGTGGTCAGCTGCTGGGGGGTACCTGAGCAGCATATCTGGTCCATCCATCCTGTCATATAAACCCTAACAAACACTTTTTGCTGTCACTTCTCCACCACAGGTTACATTAACTTATGTGTGTAAACTATCTGAGACAGCTTACTCAGAACAGTGACATGGGGTCAGGGCCCTATGTAGAGAGGTTACATACATTTTCTGGTCAAAGCGGAAAGAGACCTCATTTATCAGGCCATGATCCTCCAAAAAAACCCCCACAAACCATTAGGAGATTTTCCAATTTCCTACAGCATCTTCTGACACAAGCAGCCAATCTGGACAATGACAAAGCAGAGGGACAAAGCCAAAACCTCTTCCCAGAATCAGGAGTCATGGGAGGACTGGCAGGAACTCAGGGAATTAGTCAAAAGAGGTTACTGTTTAGCTGTAATTTCCCCCTCCGCCTCTCCAGCATCTTTCTTTAGATTTCCTCTGTACCAGAAAACAGATGAGCAAGATAACACTCACACAAGAAGGTGAGAAGTGACTGGCTTGCTTTGGCTCCCACCTCCAGAAAAGCATCTTTCTGCTACATATAGAGCCCTACGTGGGCTCAGGGATAAGAATCGTGCCTCACATAAGATCAAGGACTCTAAAATTTGGAAAGCCAATGTGGGAACTCTTGGCCCAGGAAACCTGCTAACGTCTGAGACACCCAGCTACGCAACGGAGGGCAAATCCCCGCTTTGCAGGAACACAGAGCTCAGCCAACCTTGTGCTGCTCCTTCGATGATCCCAGGCAGATCCAGCAGCTGAATATTGGCTCCTTTGTACTGAAAAGGAAACAGAAGGAGGGGAAGTTGAAAGCCTTGCGCAGGGCACCTGAGCCACCTCGAAAGATGGAGCCCAAATCCTGCAGAGTGGAACCGAATGAACCCGACAGAGCAGGACAGCAAAGCTGATGGCTCTGTCCTGTGGAGGGAACCTTCAGAACAGTTCCTGTGAAGCCGCTGTCAACCGCTGCTGGTCTCTTCTCCCAGGTGATGGAGGACAGAACAAGGGGAAACGGCCCCAAGCTGTGCCAAGGGAGGTTCAGGTTAGAGATAAGGAGGAAGTTCTTTCCTGAGAGGGTCGTCAGAAGCTGGCACAGGCTGCCCAGGGAGGTGGTGGAGTCACCATCCCTGGATGTGTTTAAAGAGCGGGTAGACGAGGTACTTAGGGATATGGTTTAGGGGGTAGACAGGAACGGTTGGACGTGATGATCTCAGAGGGCTTTTCCAACCGAGCGATTCTGTGATTCTGTCAACACCACGCACCGCGACACATTAGGTCCTGACCCCCTACAGCACCACATGATTGCAGTCTGACAAAGCACCAGGAAAGCAGCACAGCACAAGAGCGGCGTTATCCTGAGCTGGTCAAATGGAAAGGAAACAAAATAAAGCTTATTTTCTTGGTCTAATGAGAAAGCTCTGTAAGAAGCAAGTGCCACCACCTCTTACCGAGATGGATCAGAACTACTGAGACGTGTTGCCTGTTTTACAATATCAGGAATACGGGGAGGTTTTCATTCCTCAGATCTGCAGGGGCGTCAGCTTTCGAGCTATTGTTGCAGCGAAGTCCTCAGTAAGGGCTCTAGCGACACTGCAGCTCACGGCTGAGTCTGGATGCGACACCACATTCGAGCTCGTTTTAACACCAACACGGTTACCTTCATTATTCAACTCCGCTACAATTCTGACCCAATTTTTCTCATTGCTCTTGGACACTTTTCAGTTTGATGCCCTTTATCATTTGTTTTACTGATGGATGCTTAGGCCACCACGAATAAAACTCCTCAAGGACAGGAGAAGTTGTATTTTCTTTCCAAATTGACCACGGTGCAGATTGCCTCTTCTAAAGCTTCATTAAAAACAAATCTGTCAAGGTTTCCAGCCATCTGCTCAATGGTGCCAATAGCGGTTATAAAACATTAAGCTGAGAATTGTCGTATTGCTCTGGTCAGTCGAATGGGAGCACACGAAACCCTGATCAGGCAGTCAATCCCCAAGAGTTATGTAGCTTGGGGAAGTGCTACATCAGCACTGCAGGTGGCAGAAGACCCGATACCGTACACACTCAGGAGCTCCTACACTTTACAGCAGAAGTTAGCAGAGACCTTGGGCTATCGCTGCTTCTCGGTGGCAGCACAAGTGTAACTGGTGTGAACAGACACATCTACACGTCTGGGGTTTTACCATTGCTGCACCAACAGGAGGAGAATCCCA
>NW_010192298.1:0-448 GCF_000695765.1 Mesitornis unicolor
CTCACGCTGTGCCAGGCCAGGCCCATACAGGTGTAAGCATTTGGAGGCCTAATAAAAGGTGTACACCATGAAAGAAGTGCCTGAAATGCTCCCCTGAAGCCCAACTTCAGGAGTGCCATGTGTAACATGTCACTGGAGCAAAGTATTCTGTCCAGCAGCCAGAAGAGAAAACAAAACTCTTGGACAACTCCATTTTATTTCATAACAGAAGACAAAACAGCAAGGGGACATATTTCTAGCTTCTGACTTTCAGTATGATGGTGCCTCTCTGTATCTGGGATGTAACCCAGAGAAAACAGAAGGAAAAAATTACCCTGTTAAACTTAAAAAGGTGTCTTAGAAATATTAATCTTTAAATAAATAGCAACAAGCATTGGATTTTAATAGAGAAGGGAAAGCAGACCGACCTGTAGCTATTTAGTTCAGTATTTTTTCTGTGGAAAATATT
>NW_010192299.1:0-7608 GCF_000695765.1 Mesitornis unicolor
CTCCTGGGTTACTGGATTCGCTGCCACTTTGTCTTTTGTGAAAGGGAGAAACTGGAAAAGTTTAAAGTTCATCACCTTGTGGTCATTTTGCATATATTGGAACTGCTTTTTCAGATTTCCCAAAATAGTAGCCATTGTAATCTCACAGAAAGCAATCTGTCTTTCCTTTTCTTGTGTTTGTTTATTTGTTTTATAAGTCTTATGTTTACTACTTTATTAATATGATACTTTGGGCTTTTCTGCCAACTTTTGTCCAATGACAAATCTTTTTTTCATACTGCGAAGACTGAAGAACATATGACGTCTCTGTCTCGGGTCTTGCTTCCATTATCACTCTAAGAATTTATCCAGATTCCAGGATATAGGCTGCCTTGTTTGAGGTTGAGTGATAGTATCAGGAGGAAAAGAGTGTTTTTCTCCCTTTGGAATGCAGTTAAATGAAATGTTCACTAAAATGCAGAATATCAGTTCAAATAAGTTAAGAAATCCCACTTTTTGCCTTGCATCCAGATGAAAATTTTCCTACCAGAGAATGCTTTTCTCACTATAATGATTAAAATCCCAACCCATCACTAAAAATTGAAAGCCATTTCCTTCTTGTGGCCTTTCTTGGGTGCTCTTTTGTCCTTAAATCTTGCAGAAAACATCTAGCATGTTATCTTTCTATTATCAAATAGTTTATCCCAATAGGAAAGAATTGTTTGAGTGAAACAGTGGTGTCAAGGACCCAGCTTTCACACTGCACACATTTCAGGGAATTTTATTTCAAAATAGCCCTTGTTGGTACCATGGACTGGTGTTGGAGTCTCCTAGGTGCTTTCTAGAGTGTATCCTTCAGTTAGATTTTATCCAAAACAATTTCAGTTTATGTCAGCTGAGAACATTCTGTGATGTGGAAAATAAAAAAATGCATAGTAAGTAGGGACAATCAGGAAATCTGGTTCAAAACAATGTAATAAAATGCTAATGGAGGTGCATCCATTAAGAACTGAATTACAACAGATAGAGGATTCAGAAGCTAATCCACAAAACAATGAAATAATGTATATAAATTAATAAAGTTATATCTGATTAAATAATTCACAACACATTGAATTGTTGAATTTGTTCTCATTTTAATAAAACTTTATCAGTTATTTTAACAATGAGAATCAGAGCTTTCTCACAAACGCATGACATCATGATTTTAATCTCTGCTTACACAGTCATTCCACAGATATTTCCAAAAGAACCTGAAAGAAACACCTTTAAAATTAATATTCAGAAAAGCTTTTAGCATTCCCATGCACAATTATTTTGTTGCTAGATACAGAGCTTGCTGCAGCTGTACTGGCAGAACCTTACACACTTCTAATGTTACCTGTTTTACAGAACAACAGTGTTGTTCTTGACTACACCATAGAATACATCAGAAAAATATTTAGAAAGGCAGCTGAAGCTGAAATAAAAAGAAGAAAGCCTCAAATTACTCTAAACTCCATTAAATGGTTGCACCAAGGAGAAAGAAGACTATATCTTTGAATAATAAAAATATTTTTAATTTTTTTCTTTCCAGTCATCTGAAAACTAGAAGGTAAAATTACCACACATGTTTTCTGTCCAAAAAAAGTCAATATACCTATTTGAATTTTGCAGGACCTCAAAAAATTATTTGTGAATTTAGTTACAGATCAGCTGAATTCAATGGAACTTTTGTTAGTTTTTTCATTTCTTTGCAAGTAATCCTGGAGAATTTTTTAATATTATTTTTCTTCTCCATTTTTAAAAAGGTAAAACCTTTGTCTGAAGCTAATAAGCTATCTTTGATTATTACCAACATATGCCTTTCTTGGAAATTTTATTCCACAGGATTAATTTTTAGTTTGTTACGTTAACGAATACAGTTCATTTTGTATTAATAGGCACAGTCTTCTGAGACTATTATAATAAGATTGCAAACACAATCTTTTTAAAATCTTTCCCCTAGTCAGGCTTAGCTTCTTTATACTTAGCTTTCTTCATACTTAGCAATCTCAAGTCCTCTGATGGGATATTTTCATAAATACATAATCACTTAGAACTACAAGAAGCATGACAAACTCATCCCAAGAGAGAAATATATTTTTTTAGGTATTTTAGGTTTGGGTAGTTTTGTGTTAGGTATTATAGTTTTCCTTCAGGAAGTGTTTTCTAGTAGATCAGAATTGTTGGCTTAAAAGTAGGCCAGTAAGGAAAAATGCTGATGACATTTGAAAACAATGCAGTCCAATCACAAGCACTTTGTAAAACACTAATCAAAGACGTCCAACATATATTTTCTGGTTTTGTTTACTTGTTTTTATCAATAGAATTGTTGTGATGAAAATGGGAAGTCTACTTATTAAGGTTCAACTTGTATCCTTCCCTCCATCATCAGTGTCATTGTGATGTATTAAAACCAGTTCTTTAAGTAAGAAAACAGCAAAAACAGTGCATGAAGCACTTGATGGAAACATACGTAGGTCAGATTCTCAGCTACATCTGACCTACGGATGCAGGGAAGACAGTCTTTCAAAGCTTCATGTGACCTACTAGTCTCTTGAAATTTGCTGCAATACAAGTTGCAAAATAACTCTATCTTACGTAGTGCAAGTTAGATGTAAAGATTTCTGTGAAACCTCTTTGTGGAGGATGAAGCAGTAGCATATCCTCTGCTTCATTCCCATCAGTCCTACCAGCAGCAGTGAGATATTTAATAAATTTGTAGATGCACCAATTTCATCTGCTTTATGCTAGTGAAGAATTGCCCTAAATTATCTCCCACCTCTCTCTGGATTATATTGTGCCAGTATTTTGAGATAGATATTTTAAATGCAGAGAGGCAAAATTAAAATGCAGAAAATATCAAGACAGGACAAAAAAGATACTAATGACACTATTTTCCTTCAGAAAACCATGAGTTCTGGCAAGTACTTATTTGGATGTATTTAATCACCAATCAAGTTGGATGAAGCAGGAATTTCTTTTGATCCACATGGTTTTATACCAGAAATACGCTATTATTGTAGATAACAGAATAGCAATTTTTGCAAAGTCATTCTAGAATCAGGCCCATAATTTCTGTTTAAGTTAAATATTATCTTTTAAAAGACTATCTGGTCTTGCTATCACAGTTTAATATAACAGATAATCCACCATTGGATGATACAGAAAGAGTTCTCTGCATCATAAAAGATAAAGTTATAATCTTCTCATGCCCTGTGCTCTTTTTGGCTATAATGTTCTCTTCCTTACTTTTAAACAGCAGTATCCATATATGTTAGTTATATCTGCTACCACAAAAAACAACCCACAATCAAACAAAAGACATTTCATTTAAAGATTGTACAAACAATACAGTATTCAGTGTGTTTATCCACTTTCTCACACCAGGTCTTTAGATCATATGCTCCTTAAGGTAGATTCTTTGCTTAGCACATTTAGATATTCCAAATTCAGTACTCTGGAGAAATAGAAATAGCTATATGTGAAGAATATAAGTAACGTGCTTTCTTCGGCATTTTGAAATGAAATTTATTCAGCACCATAGATTGTCTTTAATGAAGAGCTTTTGAAAGAGTTTGGAGACATCACCAAAAAACCCCGATACATATAAAATAAGGAATAGAGAGAATAATCAGCTGAAAAAAAAATTATTCCAGTTTTTGTATTTCATTCAGGAAAAAAAGAGAAGCACTACAGAAATGTGTATTTCTTTCTTTCTACTCAAAAAAGGACTGTGGACTATAATGAACAAATGCAAATTAAAAATGGTGGCTAATGTAATCACTGTGTTAGAATGCAAGCATAAAAGTGCTAGACTGGATAAAGTGCAAAATGCGTATCTAAATATTTATACTATTAATGTTTTGCTCTTAAATATAGTAAAATACTAAGCCTTATAGTGGACATAGGAGCCAGCAATTAATTTCAAGATATTCATATACTCTACCAAGCTTCAGCTACTTTTTTACCATGCACTCTGCTCCTTCAAGTTAAAGGAGCTGAAGAAATACGTAAAAAATAAAGTGTATTATCAAGACCAAGAGACAATGGCTCATCCAAAGTAATCATACAAGTACTAGGTTTAGAAACCTGAGTAGAAAAGCATCAAGTCTTTCCTAGCCTGTAGCACTTATTTCAGCTTTATTGGTTCAGTGCTTGAAGGATGAATAGTCTTCTACTGTCCTATGTCTAGAGAGAAGCTCTGCAGTGATCAAGGGAGAGAATAATAGATAATGGCAGCTGTGTAGACTGTTAGGTCCTTGGGAACATGAGTCAGTCCAGCTACATAATCATTGATGCCTCTTCTGCATTAAGAAGCTCTGCTAATGATGATCCAGCAGTGTTCTAAAACTTGAGAGTCTGGTAATCATAATACATCGCAAAACAGAGAGTTTTGTAGTTATTAGTTACTACCCTTCACTTCACCCTAATTTCAGACATATGTGATATTATTCACAAATGGAAAATTAGTATTTGTTTCTCAGTTTAATCTAAAGAACCTTTAAGTTTCCTTCAATAAATGCTAAAGTAAGTTTTCATCACTTCTGATTTCTTCCACACCATTTTTCAGCCTATTTTGTTAATTAAACTTGCCCTTAAACCAAATAGTTTGGGGAATTCTGAGAATGTATTTTTAATATTTAAAAAAATCATAAAAAAGAAGGGCAGAGTAATCTCATATACAGACAAAGTACTAAGTCTTATTTAGAAAGAATTTTATCATAACAGTTCTGGTCAGAGTGAAAACAAAGGACATGCTGAAATAAGCCCTCAGCTAAACTCATTGATAAAAACCAGAAGTTGTCCAGGATATTGAAAAACCTTTTCAATGCAAAAAATAGAATTTATCTTTCAAAAATTTATCTCATTCATATAATGTTAATTATTCTAATTAAATTTGCTTCCACTTCCTGCAGTGCAAAAATTATGCAGATATATTGTTTCTATCATCAATTTTCTGTGTCTTTATGAAAAAGGCAACTATTTTTTGTTTTCATCCACTTGTACTTGGAGTTGAATGTCTGTGAAGATTGTTGTAGCTGCATTTCTAGAGAACTGGTTAACCACAGTACAAATATTCCTGTAATATTTCTCTTACATTTGATCTATAACTTGCAAGGCTAGCCTCTTCAATGGTAACTTACTTTCTACTGATAGTTTTACACTGGAAATCAATGCTGTCAGTGTGTCACCTTACAATACATAACACTAACCGCAAATAAGTCCCAGGGGCATTAATGTTGCTACAGAAGTATTCAATGAGAAATCATCAAATGTATCAGGGAAAGATGTAGAGTCTCACATGTTCTTCATCATCTTTTCCCTCGAATCTCCTAATCTCTATCCCTCAACATTGTAGAAAAGGCTCAGATATGATGTGGCATCCAGGAAGAAGAAAAAACAGAAGGAATATGGATAGCACAGTTAGTGCCTCTTTACCCATGTGCTCATTTCAGTTCTATACAGTCAACAAATAATGAGGTTTATGGGAATTTATCTAAATACGACATCATCTGTGTTGGATGCTGTTCCCCATCCAAATTAAAATGCTACAGCTGATTTTTCTTAACTTGGTTTATCTTTCTAGAGTTGATTTATTGGTATGTTCGAGTTCTTACAGCCGTCATAACTTGACAGACCCTAGAGCCTTCACTCAAAAGAGCACTCCAGTGTAGCAATAAATGGTCACATTGTAGAGAGCTGGATGTTTTTTGATTTAGGTCCTAGAAATAGTTACTTTATTCTATTAAGACTTAGAAGTTCTAGACTCCATTCTCTATGTACTCAATGAAGAGCAGTTTGTGCCTTCAGAGGGAAATTCAAAGCATGTAGGTTAGATGTCTAACAGTATATTTAGAAGTACTTCAAAATATATTTTTAGTACAAGATGAAAGTTAATTCTTTTTATACCTGTTACTTAATGAAAATGTTTCTGGAAACAGTTAAGCCAGGCAAAATCCTCTCTATTTATTAGCTCTGTAATTTTACTAAATTAAGTACTTTGAAAAGCAGTGACAGTGTGGTACTTTCCTGGAAAATTTGTGTAGCTGCAATGCAAGAGGCTACCTCACATTAAAAAGCTCTCTATTGCTTGAAGTGATCTTATATATTCCTGTACTACAGTATGATTGTCAAAGAATGATAGACAAAAATCCTGCCATTGCTTTCCTTCAGTGAATTCATTCTAGTCCTTTTGTTACTTCCTACAACTGTATGAACTAGTTTCAGCAGATACAAATAATTTATAGACTAAACAGGGAAAAATGTGTAAGGGAGGTCTTTCTTCTGGGGAAAATAAAAAAAAGCCACAAACAAAAAACCACCCAACCAAAAAACATTATTTAGATAAGATTGGATGCTTATTATTTTGAGATCTACTACAGCTTTGCCTGAAATTACCTTTATTCTTTTTTAATTTTTGTCAATAAGTGACCTGTTCTGTTTCATATATGAAAGGTGAACATTAAAAGAATATGAGCTAGCAAATATCTTTACTGAAGCACTGTTGGCAGCTGAGATCACTGACAACTTCCTGGCAGTGATTCATAATCTATATTGGTGCCTTTGAGACAGCAAGCTATTGATTTTTCCCAGTCTATAATCCAAGACCATATACACAGCTTGTTAGACATCTGTGGGAATATAAACTGAGTTTTGATACAATTTAAGGAGCTTCTGTTAGTGGGGCACTTAGTTTTTTGCCTTTGAGAAAATCTTTACACATCTGTGTAATCTTGAAGAGATTTTTAACAGATAATTCAATTGAGCTTGGGTTTTTTCTTTTTTTATTATTACATTTTTTTGTGTACTGCTTCCCTGAGTGAACTCGTGAAGCAAATTTCAAGTGGGCAATAATAATAAAATATAGGGAACTCTTTCTAATGCTATTATAACTTTTTTATTTTTTTATTTCCTTTGATAGTATAAAGTATAATTTGGAAATACTCTGGTTTTTCATGTTTAATATCTTGTCCATTTTACTTGCCCTTCCCAGGAAAATTTTCCTGTCTTTACTATGCCTGTACATATGCACAAATAACATTCAAAAGAACAATAATTAACTGAAATGCAGTTTCTGCACAATAAAAGGACTTAAGAGTAGGTGCACTAACAATCTTCCAGAAATATGCAAAGCTAAAAATATATTTCTTGGGTTCAAGCCACTGCATACACTCCCTGATTTATTAAAGTAACTACACTTGGAGTTAATTTTCTGTCTTCTAAGCTAAGAAAAAGGAAGAGGATAATACAGTTTGAAGCTTAGGCACTAAGGTAGGAATGTCATAAGGAGAAGTCTTAATATATGTTCTTTAAAATTTTATTTAATATTTGTCCAAGAATACTTTAAGAGCTACGACATAAGGAGAAAATAAGTCTGAAGAGCTTTGTGGATTTCAGATGACAGAAATATCTCTGCGCATGTCATCACATTGCATTTTAGACTGGAAGGTTAGGAAAATATTTACAATAAGTCTCCAAAATCAAAATAAAGCATTCTTGACTGTATGTGAAGTATAATTTAACTAAACCTGGATGATTCAGAAGCCATATAGTCAGAACTGGGTAACAGCTGTTATATATTTTAGTATAATTATATTAGTATAA
>NW_010192300.1:0-3966 GCF_000695765.1 Mesitornis unicolor
GGGCGGGCACGGCGCGCAAACCCGCGGGCAGGAGCGGGCAGGGCTGGGCCGAGGCGCGCCGCGCCCACGGGAGAACACGATCGAGAGCCGTAAGCTGGGGCTCTCACAGGACCTCCTCAGCACCGTTCCGCCGGGGGGCGGGCATCACACCGGCACCCATCGGCCACCGGCCCCCTTACCTCATCGCCCCGGGCTCGGGCCCTCCCCTCCGCGACAGAGCTGCTCCATCGGGACAGGCGCTGGCAGCAGCGAGGGCACGAAGCCCAGTCCCCGGTGGTTCCCACACGCTGATCTTAAGAAACGTCTTTCGAATAAGTGTGAAATGACGTCGTGCCCAGCGGTTCCACGACGTCACGCGTTCCCTCAGCCGTCCTGGTCAGCGGGGCAAGGCTGAGGAGCACAACTCCGGTAGTGCCGTATTAGATCAATCACATGAATGTTAAAACAGGGTACAGCACAGTAATACCATGCTAAACAAGGTTAAAGATGCTGCAAAATTCAGTACAGCTTAATTCAAGCCAATTCGGCAAATGTAGAAAACGGCATCTTCCCAGAACTTCCAACTAGAATGAGGGTCTATTTGGTCATTCAAGCGCTCAAAATAGTAATCCTTCCTCTAGATTAAACCCAAATAGATTAAAACCACAGCGAACACAGAGAAAAATTAATTCAATTTAAAAAGATGAAAGCCATCAAAGGTCCCTCACCCCTGCTCCATCACTAATCTCCATTTCGGTTTCCCACTAGGCTTAACAGTAACGCTGCTTACCTAGAGTATGCGTTGATGGGGTCAGCAAGGTAAGCATAAAACTCCTGAAGATAAAACTGCTTTGTGTACTGTTATTTAGTAAAATGCATCTGTTTTCTACTCTGTATTTAACTTAATTGCATAAAGATAGTCCCAGTAATGAAAGAGGTGGCACTTCCTTTAACAGCTTGCTACTTAATGACATCAAAGCCCAGTGCCACTGAAATCCATACCCCACTGCCAGTTAATGAAGGTCTTAACATGAAAGCCTATGCAAAGAGCAAACCCAAGCTGCTGACAGGAACAGGAATGGTGCAAATATGCTGGGATCTGAGATCACTAGCACATACCCACAGCACAGCAGGCAGTAATGATTATTAATTATTTAAGAAAAGAACATAAGAGCTCCAGCATAAGCTGAAAAAAATATGCAGAAGCATTGCTCTGGGATCCTCCAGTTGGATTACTGTTAATTAGCACAGTACATGAGTCTGAGGGAAAGATCTAAAAGCATCTTATGCTAGTAGGAGCGTATAATTAAGCCATCATTTGCATCTTTGCAATAGTATGGATTTTCTTACCGATAACATCATGGGCAAAACACCATTTTATGATTAATTATTGTCTCACTCTCCTATTGTAATTTATCTGGCTGACTGTACAACAGCCTAATGCTATCTTACATAGCATCAATTTATCATCCTGCATTTATTCAGAAAGGGTTTTAGCAGAGAGAGATATTATAAGACTTCCTCTACCCTTGGTGAATTTTAGATTTATTTTCTTAAACACTGAGCCTAAATCAGCTTCTGTCCCACCTTGGTTTGTTACCATCAAGCTTACCAAGATGTTCAGCTATCAAGCAAGGTGACATCTTGCCATTATAGTAGTCATTTGTATCATCATAAGACATGATAGATGCTCAAAAGACCTCTTAACTCCTAGATCCGCAACAGATTTAGTGCAATATTGTTCATGTCTCATGGGAATGCAGAGACCTTCACAAAGTAAACAGAAAATACAAGTACACTGCACTTGAACAAATTTATTACTTTACCAGTCATCACTCTACTTGCCCCAACTACAAAATGGGAAGAACACAGCTTATCATCAGCAAGGGAATGTTAGGAAGTTTAAGTAGCTAAAGGTTAAGTCTTTCTAATGTTTTTACAAGTATTGTATAAAGAGTGGGTATTATTTCATAAAAATCTGACAGATTAAATGGATTTTTCTTTTCAATAGCCTCTAATCTCTTCTGTTTAATGAGGCTGTTGTTTATTCTAGTAAGCCAAAACTTCATGAAACCTTCTCCTCTGAATCCCTGCTTGACTTAGAAAAATTACCTCAATTCACTCTGTCCTTCTCTGATCTCCAATTCTTTCTTAATCGTCTCTGAAATTCATTTAGGATTCCTTCACAGTACAGCTGCTTCCACCTTCCGAGTCGCTCCGTATTTATTGGCATTTCCCTCTCATTAAGGGCTTCCAGCAGCATCTGCACACACAAGCCCTGCTTTCATTATCCATCTGATTTAACCACATGCAACAATAATGAAAACTGTTTCTCTGGAAGGTGTGTATGGCACCCAGTGAGGGAATTGTTTCAAGTTTGGAGGTTTTTTTTTTTCTTCTGGTAATCTTTGATATTTCAGACTTAGTCTGACAATTCCAATCCATCAAAATCATGCTTGGATGCA
Source organism: Mesitornis unicolor (assembly GCF_000695765.1). Taxonomy (NCBI): domain Eukaryota; kingdom Metazoa; phylum Chordata; class Aves; order Mesitornithiformes; family Mesitornithidae; genus Mesitornis; species Mesitornis unicolor. Next base: position 2,445 of record NW_010192300.1, read on the forward strand.
GAAACAGTACAGTGTTTCTTGAAAATTAAAGGCACTTCAAGCAATCAACTCTTGGCATGCTTGTGATACTGTAATAAATGATGTAGAGTCACAACAGTCAGCTGAAATTTCCATGACTGGTGTCAAGCACAACTTGCATAGATTAGAGAGAGTATACTAGAAAATTAAATGATACTATTTTGTTCAGCTGCCTTAGTTCCAATACTTAATATTTCTACAGAGGAGGTATGAAGAGATGTTTCAGAGGCATGGACAAAAAAGCCCTTTAGTGTAAAAAAGGCTATGACTTTTTTTGTTACTCCAAATTAGTCTGTACAGCAAGAAACCTTCCAGCTGCATATTGTATTCAAAACCAGAAGTGTTTCCAGATTAAATTTGGTATTTACAAAGTTGCAAAGCACACTCTTTTGTGACAACATTGCAGAACTCAACCTCAGTCTCCACCTTACAGGGATATTAAGTGGACAACCAAAGAGAGAAAAGCTGTTGACCCAGGCACTGACACTTCTGTCCACAGGGTGTGCAGGGGGTTCTGCCTGGTGGTTTTCAGTATGTCTGCAATTATTACTGACCCGTTTTTGGAGGCATGCTGAAAACACGATCCTAAGCATTATCAAGCAGCAAACTATTACGATAGCTAAATAAAAAGAGACAGCCATGATTAGAACTTGTTTTAAAACGAAATCTGCTATTAAATATATCATTAACACATCCATGTGTTAAATTAGAGCAGATAGTTTAGTGCATGATACAGCAATGCCTTGCATACAGTTATATCCACTAACCTTATGTCTCTATTTTCTTTTTTAAGACCTCATTTTAGAGGTTCCTTATTCTGCAACTATTTATCCTGTCAGATGCTTTAAGCCACCTTTTCAGATGCTCTGAAAGTAAAAATTGTATTTGTCCTTATGTAGGAAGGGAACGGCCACACTGGAAACAAAACCAAATGGTTACATTTTAACTTGCCAACTATTACAGCCACTAATAACACAGCCTGACATGCCTGGTCAGTAGGATCTCATTAGTGAAGATTTCTCCACCAGAATGAATGATTTTAACAAGCAGGGTAGCATGATGAACTAAGGGATCTCTTAAGCAATCTTGTCTTTTTCTGTTAAGACAAAGATAAGTTGCTACTTTTCCATTCAAGATCAAAGAAAGGAAATAATACAAAGAAACAAAGACAGAAAAGAGAGCATTTGAAGCTTCAATTTTCTCTCTATCACTTTTTCTTTTAGATCAGTACAATCGCTAGATTCACCCTATTGAGAAAAAAAAGATTAAAAAAGGGAGGCTATATATGGCCAAAAAGAACTCTGGGCAACTTTGCTGATGTGTTAAAACTACTGTACTTTGCAATTCTCATTTCAGAAGTAAAATGACAAACAAAAAAGCACTTTTAATCTTCAAAGCAATGTATGATCAATAACAACTTCATAGCATTCAAGTATCATAATCTGTATTTTACTCCAGGAGAGAAAGATGCGTAGGGAATAAGTGATCTGCCTGGGTCTAACGC
>NW_010192300.1:3997-14308 GCF_000695765.1 Mesitornis unicolor
GGAACTCAAAACATCACAAGCTTGTGTGTTAAATAACAAAACCATGCTTTCATTTTGGAGTTGTTCTTTTGTTACCAGTTTTCATTTGAACAAAAGATTATTATAATAAACAGATGATGGACTTTTTTCCAGCCCCTGCAGAAACATTTGAGATACTAGTGGAGGTATAACCCAGGATTATTGGGCAAAACATTTAGTGCAGCACACCAATTAAGTTACTACGCCTCTGAAATTAATCTAACCACGTAGGTTAATTCAATAACTACTTGCTAGTGTCAACATATGAATAGCTTCACATTGGCAACAGATTACTTGTTAAATTGCATTTATAGTCAGGGCATTCTGCAGGACATAACCAGCCTCTGGGTTCGAGCTGTGCTTTTGAGATGGGAAGTCTGGCCCGGCACACGGATCTCGCAGTAATATTGGTCATTGATCTCAATCTCATCTTTGTCCATCTAAATCATGAGAGACCTTTTCAAGAGCAGGAGCACAATGATAAAAAGCTTTTCAGTCAAGGATCACTTTAATAGGAATTTTACAACTGCCTGCAGTACAGAAACTTTGAAAAAATCCCGATACATTTGCAAATGAATTAAAAAAAAAGTTTCTCCTGGAAACATACATGTCTCATACCACTGTACTGTAAACTTACTGTGATCTGTCGGCCTGGTGAGAGATTTAATTTACAGACTAATGCTGCAAGCATGTTGTAGGGAGAAGAGTTACTTAGCACCAGTAATGAGCAGAAAGGAAAAGGCAGCAGCTACAGTCCCCATGGACTGTTACATTTTCCATAATTTCAGACTGTCTAATAACGCCTTTTAATAAGCTGCTCTCAGCTATAAAGCGGCAATCAGCCTTTGTCAGAGAACATAATACTGCCCCAGACAGGAAAATAGTTTAGATATAATGGACAAAAGACCCCATCTAAACAAAAGCTTCTTATAAAAAAGAAAGGAGAAAAAAGTTCCATCAGTGAAAGACACAAATTATGCTGTCTATACCGCATATCCTTTCATTTCTAACACACTAGATTTCAAATCGCTATCTACTAAAGCAAAACACATTCTGAAATCACATTTTCTAGTTTAGTCCAGTTCTACTTTACAATTAAACGAACTTGCTTAGTTACTGAAGCTCAAGTGTCACTATGAAAGCCTAAGATAACTACACAATACGTAAAACACTGATGTTCTACTCCATTAAACACAGGATTCTTCAAAACATGGGGTCACCTTCACTGCTGACAAATGTAGGTCCAACTTCACTTATACAAAAAAACCCCAACAAAACAACAAAACCAGCCATGCCACCATAAACTGGAACTAAATCTACGCAACATCTGGGTTTAAAAGTTGGTTTTTAAACCATTACCAATTCTGAAATAATTTGGAATCATCCTTTTAGTACATGTATTTCTTAATTGTTACAATTCAAAGCACCGACAAGATGGAAATGAGATCACTTTTTTCCCTAGGAATTCTTCTGCTCTTTCCCATATTATGATCCTTTCCTTTCCAGCAACAGACTTACTGTGACAGCAGTTATCACATCTTACAGAGCAGTTCAGAAACATGCTTAAAACTCAAATAAGACACATAGTCAAAAAAAGAAAATTCCCCAATTACTAAAACCAGCACAAAATCTGTTTGTCCTGAAGAAACACCTATCACCTTAGCAATACAGGCAGAGACCTCTGTTTAACCTTTTTAATGTCATTCGCTGAAGAGTTAGCACAAACCACTGTGCTATTTGGTTATTGCACTTTGCTCTCAGTTAAGGAAAAATAAACTTAGCACTCAGAAAAAAACAGATAATTTGTAGCAAGATGTTAACTTTCTTCTCTTGATACATTTCTGCCACACCTCATGGGAAAGGGAACTGACTGTATCTGTGACTGGCAAGTCACACTTTCTCTGAGGGGTGCCAGATAATAACAGCACGTCAACACACTCCCAGCCAAACGCTCCTTTTGCCAATGAGATTTCATAACGCTTCCTCCACTTCTGAAGCTCTCCAAATAAAGGAAGTGCTAACTCCCTGTTAAAACATAGTCCAAAGGACCCAAAACTGTCTAATGTCTGAAATCTTTTTGCACAGAAATAGAGGAAAATTACCTTTCCTTCCCCTTGTTTTTTTTTTTTTAAAGCTAGAAGCTGTGTACTTTTCTCTAGCTAGTGGTAAAATAAGAAGGGGAACAGGTATGAAATTCAATTAAGAAGCACCAAGGGTAGAGCAGAGCTGAAATGCAAGTTTCTCAAGCTGAAAAAATTCTCAGTGAAATACAGGCTTCCAATCAACTCCGACAAAACGCTAACAAGTACTGAGTTAAAGTGTGAAGCAGCAAATACTTTAAGAACAAGATCTCCCAATATTAATTAAAAAAACCCCAACAACATTTATCAGGAAGTTCAATATACATCTAGAGTCCCAAGTAGTTTCTCCACACTGAGCTAAAAACTCAGCAATAAGAGATTTAAATCCTCCTACACTGAGTTTATTCAGGATTCTAACTTGTCAGACTCTCCCCTCTCCAGAAAGACACCATCTGATAAAGAGAGCAACACTTGCACCTATCACATAATGAGAGCTTCTCCCCCCTTTTAAAACTTGTTTCTAATTGCAAGCTATTTCATGCTGTCTCAGAAATACTGGGAAATAACGGTAACGTGTAGTTGTACACCCAGAGCTAAAATAAGAGGTCACAGAAAGGGCTTCTCGCTGCCTTTTCCTAGCAATTCCCTGTCATTTCAATACACAAGGTTAAATTACTCCAGAAGCCTCCCTACAGGGCTGCCATTGTTTGTCAGTTAAGGCTGGGACACAATGGCACTCATTCATGTGCACAGCAAACAAGCGGCTAAGGGCCAACCATCAGCATACAGTCTCATTTTGGTTCTTCTGCAAACAGTTTGTAGAAAGACGGCATTTCAAATAAACTATGTCAATTTTTCAAAGCTTCAGTGCACTCCTAGTACAAACTACTTAGTAGGGAGTCCAGACAAAAATTAACTTGAGAGCAACGTGAAAAATCACCCAAAAAACCCGCTCAGTCATGAGGTCTGTTCCTGAAAAAGGATCTGCTTGCTACAACCACATGCAAAAAGATTACGTTTTAATAGTTAAAGAAATACACATTCAGAAAAGTCCAAAATAGCTGATTCTTTCCAAAGACAGTCATACCATGCTTTTGTTTTTAGAGCACCACTTAGTGTTCAGCCTCAGAGCTTATGTTACTAAGGGGTACAGACACCAAGGTTCCAAAGTGCACTTAAGGATGTTTACTTCATATCTTCTGGTTAAGAACCCAAGAGGTTTTGGGTTTTAGGGCTTTTAGCATTCGGGGTTTTTTTGTTTTGCTTCCCCCCCCACCCCCTAACATATTAAAAATAGAAAAACCAAATGCAGTATGTCAGAAGTCCATTGTTGCTGTTAACTGGAGAGACACAAGCCTCACGCACCTCTTCATTGTTTTGCCTTTTCTACTTCAAAACTTGCTAGAGCAAAGACTTTGTCTCCTGATCCTGTGAGAGGAAGCAACATTTTCAGTAAATATTAGCAGAAATTGTGAATTTCCTTATATACAATTTAAATCAAGCAAAACATTTGAGATCGAACGAAATCAAACCTACATTTTGAAAACTAGAAAACTTGAGCTAATTTGAGAAAAAAAAAAAGAGACACATACTGGCTTGGCAGGTCTGATACCAGTCATGCTGTACTGAGCCTGGCTGGGATAGAGTTAACTTACCCCATAGCAGCTCTCACAGTGCTGTGCTTTGTATTTGTAACTAGAACAGTGTTGATAATACATTGATATTTTGGCTACTGCTGAGCATGTGCTGGCACAGCATTAAGGCTGTCTTGCCCCCCTAAAGGCCAACAGGCTTGGGGTGGGCAAGAGGCTGGGAGGGGACATATCCAGGACAGCTGACCCAAACTGACCAGAGGGATATTCCACACATTTTGACAATGTGCCCATAATTGCCAAGTTCTCTGAATCAAGCAGAAGAAAAGGCTCTCCTGGAGAGAGTCATTAATGCAAAAAAGATCCGTGTTTAACTGTAAGAGTGGTCTCTCTGCTTGAGACAGACGATTCGAACCTTCAGCGTTATGGACAACACTTCACATTTTATGGACATTTGGCACTGGCTTTATTTGCGGCATTACTTTCCCCTCATCAATAGCATATCAGTTAAATTGTTAATAAAATAGAAAAACATACATCAAAATTTAATGGCATGAATCTTCTGTTCACATTTTATCTTTCATAGGGGAAATCACAGGTATTTCTATTAATCAGCGTTCAATGAGGCAAAAAACCTGGAAGTTAGGAGAATGAAAACTTACCAAGGTCAGTGGAGACTCTCTCAAACTGGCTCAGGGCTGTACCAGCATTTGCTGACAAGAACATCTCATCATCGGGGGTGAGCTAAATCAAAAAAGGCCATAACTGTGAACTTGATACCTAAATTGTGCAAATTCCCACCACTGTAACTCCCAAAAAATCATCTAATGAGTAACACGAAAATATGCAGCTTTGACCATGTTAAGAGTCAATGACCTAGAAATGGTTCTCTTCCTTTAAAATGACATTTGCATATGAATACTTTGCTTTTATGTATGTGTTCTGATGCCTTGTGACAGGTGCCCATAAAATATTTACAATAATGAAGTGGTAACCTACATTTGAAACGTTCAGATATTCTACGTTAAAACTTGCTTATTTAAGTAGCCTCAGATACATATCGTTGTCAAAACAAAGCATAAGTGTGTCAAGCTGTCCACAGTGTTTGTGTCACTTTATTAAACAATATAAAAATCAGGTACAGGCATTCAGAATTGTGTCAGAATGAGGGAAAAAGTATTAGTTACCTGCCTTCACTGTGCTTTACAAGCAAGAACCTAACTACTTAACATTTTGCAGTATTGTGCAGACAAACATGTAATATTTACAGTGTTTTCTCACATTCAGAACAGGTACAAAACTACTATCCTAGCAAGTCCTCTGTGAAGTGGGTTACTTCATGCACCCTCAACCAAAAGAAAGAACTTCTCTTCCTCCCTCTAGTGGTAAAAAAAAAAAGAGATTGTTCTGTCACTGATGTACTCACGGGGGAAACAATCAATCTGTTTATTACTCATCTCTCCAATTTATTTATCTTACACCAAGAGGTAGGTATTATCACCAATACAAAATTCAGTAAAGCTCAATGTGTACGAAAAGTCTTGGGTGGTTCCTGCAGGTGGATAGGTGGTAGTTAGCCAGCAAGAGAATAATTTTGTAGCTTTTATAAATAGCAACTTATACCAGCTTATATGCGATTCATTCACATAGCTCAAAGAAAGCATTTTGAAGTAAAAACAGCCTTATACAAATGTACAGTACTATTTGATATATGTTCAGTAGTGAGTATATTTCAGAAAGCTTAGTGTTAAAATGGAAGGACGTTTACATACTTTATAATAATAAATAAAAGCAAGCTTTTTATTATTTGCTCATAAACAAAAAAATGTAATTTATTATTTTAATGATTTCTAATTCCTCTCCAATACATAGACAGAAATTTCTATTCACCTATCACACCAACACCTTACCTTCTCACCAAGCTTTCTGAGGGCAGTCAGGATTTCCACTTTCTGCTGTGTATAGAGGTCTCGTGCCAACTTCCCAACCATTAAGTCTCGGTCCATCTGTATACCAGGGAGGACATAAGTCAAAATATATACACTTTCCATTAGTTTCACTCAACACAAGAGAATGAGCAATGCAACAGCCTAAAAATATCATCAGTAAGTATGGTACCCATGGAAGTAACAAAGATGATTGAGGGAGTGGAGCATCTCCCTTATGAGGAACGGCTGAGGGAGCTGGGGCTCTTTAACTTGGAAAAGAGGAAACTGAGGGGTGCCCTCATTAATGTTTATCAATTTGTAAAGGGCGAGTGTCAGGAGGAAGGAGCCAGGCTCTGCTCACTGATGTCCAATGACAGGACAAGGGGCAATGGTCCCAAGCTGGAGCATAGGAGGCTCAATCTGAACATGAGGAAAAACGTTTTTACTGTGAGGGTTACAGAGCACTGGCCCAGGCTGCCCAGAGAGGTTGTGGAGTCTCCTTCTCTGGAGACATTCAAAACCCGCCTGAACACGTTCCTGTGTGACTGCTCTGGTGATCCTGCTCTGGCAGGAGTTGGACTGGGGGAGCTTTCAAGGTCCCTTCCAACTCCTGATATTCTATGATTCTGTGAAGTAAGGGACAGAGTTACTCGTCATTAAAAAGATGGCCATTAAGTTTTCCTGACCATTCTGCAAGTGCTCTTTGCATCTACCCTTAGCATTCTTGGTTTCTCCAATTCTGAATCTCTTTTAATCAAAGATTAAATTAATTCAAAGTTATGGATTCACATTTCACTGATACATGGAGAAATCACATTTCATTTTACTTTATCTGTATCTCAAGTTCAGTCTAGATCTCTGAAACATTGACTGTACTCTCCAGCCCCTCAATAAAATTACAGATTGATACTCTTCGATTTGCTATTTGCAGTTATACTCGCTTCATTATCTCTTAATCACATTTTTCTTTTGAAGCAGTGAGATAAAAGATAATTCAAGAAATACACATTGTTGTCCCCATTACCTCAATGAACATTTAAAGCTGAACAAATTCTGAAAGAGAACTTCTCTTATGCTGCTGCCACCAAGTTTACTAACACACTTGGTGCTCTCCTTTTAATAATTACGTATGTAAATCAGACTAGCTCAAATAAACAGTTTTTACAGTAAAACAGAAACCTTCACCTCTGCCAACCTTGTCCTCAATTGCCTTGGTTGTTTCTTTGCAAACATTCTAATTACTTCTGGAGTTTTAAATGCTTGGCTGATGGCTGCTTGTATTGCCTACAAGGAAAAAAGAAAGAATGACCAGAACTAATAGCAGTCACAAGTTACAGCTGCATGACAAGATTAATGAAGGCTGGAAAGCATCATTAGTATCCTCTGCATCATTTGATAAAGAGAGCTTTTCTTTTTTTGCATAACCATTGAAGTGAGATGAAAAAAAATGACCTTTATGCAGGGTTTGAATAATCCACTAATTAGCACAACTACACTGAGAAAGTGCTGTGAAACTTTTCATTACAGTCCATGTCTTAATTTTTAATAACTTCCAACATCTTCCTGATATTAGCACATCCACATGTGACGTGCTATGTTATCTTTAGCAGTTTTAATGCCCACGCTGATGATTACAGCTCTTCTAAGGGTAAGCAGAATGTAAATGATGAGGTAAATCTTCTACTGTTATTCAAAATCCTCTACAGAGTATCAAAACTACTATGATTAAATCTCACCACAGTTACGTTTGGACAAATCATGATCTCTCTGGAAACACAACCCTAAAACACAGAGCTCAGAAGGAACAAATAATGCTCTAATGAAACATTTGAAAAGAGAGAAAATAGATCAAAAGTCTGGAAGTCAGCGCAATATCAGATCAATTCACTAAAGTAACTTAAAATCCACACAGCCACTCCTACAGCCTTTTCATTTGGACCGGAATTAAACTGAAATACAAATCGGCAATAAGAGCACAGGAAACGTTATCTTCATACTTTCTAATAAATAGACATTAACTTTATTTTTCATTATATACATTGTCCTGGATCATCCCTCACACCTTTAATATTTCTTTGTATTATTTTATGTTATCTTCTAATCTTAAGGATCTGATATATTTAGTCCCTGCAACTTCCCACAGTTTTTTTTATAGTGTTATGGTTATAGTTCTTCAAATTTTTTTCCCCTCTTAAAATGAAGAGACATAACCAAGTTTTTATACTTACACATATTTTAAAAGAAGTCTCAAAATTATAATGAGCCACTTGTATTTATTTTCTGTTCCACTGAGTCCAAGACATGAACTATCTTAAGTGATGCATCATTCTTACCAGTTGCATTCCACTGAGCTCATCCACCAAAGTCATATCTCCAGACATGATCTTCTTCAGCGAGTCATTGATCTCACTCAGCTGTTCTAGAGTTTCTTTTTTGGTCTCTTCATACTCATCTGCATCTAGCTCATCTCTAAAGAGGATCCAACAAGACAAATTAATTCACAGGATTAAACCCGAGATGTTAACACGCAGAGAAGGACATCAGGGAATATCACGAAGCACGCTTCCTCAGATACCAATGAAAACATTTTCATCACTTCAGATTACTCTGCTTTAGCCCTCTTAGCTGTTATTTAGCTAATGTGTATGTAGTTTCCTTGGTTTTGCACCACCTCCCAGCTCCCCATGAACTTGTGCTGTTTGCATGAAGTCACTTGTATTAAAAAGGCCCTGGCAAATACGATACACTTGGTGCAATACTTAAAAGTGTATTTAGGATCTCAGCAAAGATCTGCAGTGAGACTGTCTTGCACAAAGCTACAGTGAATGAAATTATCCAAGAAACCCATCTCCTTACCCCAAAACCATCAAGTTATTAAAAAATATCTGATGCTGCTGTCTAAACTTTGCCCATTTCAAAGAATGGCATTACTGATGCTTAGTGGTTATAACTGTTCTTGAAAAACATGTTCTGCTTGGACAAATTAGAATTACAGTCAGAAAAAGCATCTAAAACAACACAGGATGTTTAAGTGCAAGTACTGAAACAGAAAACCCAAGCAAACAAACTTTTCCTTGGTAATTCAGTCTCACATTTTATTAGCTAACACAAAAATCACATGAAGCAAACCACATGAAAATGTCAGACAAACAAAAAAACCCCAACCCCAGACATCCACAATTATAAGACAAAACAAAGCAGACACAAAAGCTGTTTTCTAACTGCTATTAAAAAAGCTCATATGAAAATTGTGAATTCTGTGAACAGCTATTAACAGCTTAAAAGACAAAATAGAAAATTTCAAAGAAAACACTCATGAGTATTTCTGCCCACATTTTCCTCAAGATGATAAATACAACAATCTTAATAAAAATGAAGGGTTTTTAAACATAATTTTCAGTACCTAACACAAACACCTTACTTAATTTGAAACCTATAAAGCTACAGCAAAATACAAACTAAAACAAAAAACCCGTAAGATTTTTGAAAAGTACCGTCTTCTTCTGCCAACCACTTAAAAATATTACCATATAATAATAGATAATTATCTAAAAATAGATGCTTTTTTCTTACCTGCATTCCTCCAGATCTTGAAGCTGCTGCATTAACCTGTCCAACTGCTCTTCCAAGTTCTGTTTCAGTTTACTGGTCTCTGTTGTTCCTCTTGAAGCCATTTTCTGTTTTCATATGAAAACTTTGTTACGTGACACTTCTAGGAGAAGGTACATTTTACTGCTCTCTATCAACAACTTAAAACTTAGTTTTAAATGCTCCAAGTAGGAATAAAATCATTCAGTCTCTTGATGATGGCACATTTAACCAAAACACTTGGAGATCCTCACAGTGGAAATACAGAAACGTTAGACTGAGTCTACAGGATTGTCCTCTTCATAGCAAGAGGTAGTTCAGCAAAGTAACAACTCAAACAAGCAGCAATTAGTGAAATAATGAGGTCCTGCAACATGAAAGGGACTCTGCTCTTCAACTGGCCCTTGAGAAACTATTTAGGAGACAACAACTGGGATGCACGCAAACACCTTAAAGGGAACCATTAGCTACAGAGAACTAGAGCACTCCAGAGGAAATTCGCGCTTCTCTGGGTGTCAAACAGCAGCAGGCGGTGGTCAGCGGGACATCCCCGGGTCACCACCGGCCCCGCAGTCGCTCCCCAGCAGGGTCTGAGGTTTGCACTGACACCAACGCCTCAGGCAACCGGAAGAGAAACTGAGAAACACAATTTATCCCTACTGGGAAGGTACGAGGGGAGAGCGCACAAGCACTCTGGAGGAAGAAGAACCGAGAAGGCAGCTCTGGACAACTCCCCAAGCCCTGTCTACCCCCAAGGCCAGGCTCCAGCCCGGCTCTTCCCCTTCACGGAGGTGAGTCCGCCTAGACCCCCTCCTGCAGGCAGGGCCACACGCACACAGGAAGGAGGCAGCGATCGCCCTCTCTGCCCGCCTCGGCCTCAAACACCTCCCCGACCGCCGCCCGGGCCCCCCGCCGCCTCACCTGGGGCAGGCCGCGGCGGGCGGAGCGGGGCTACAGCACGAAATAAGGGGCAACGGAGCAACCTCCGACCGGCGCCGCTTCCGGCGTGTCCGGACCAATGAGAGCTCGCCGCCACCGCGCCCGGGCCAATGAGAACGCGCCGCCGTCGCAGCACCGAGTGCGGCCCCTCTGCGCGGAGCTGGC
>NW_010192300.1:14469-26429 GCF_000695765.1 Mesitornis unicolor
TGTGGCGGTGTGGGGCTGCGAGGAAGAGGGGGCTGAAACGGAGTGAGAACTGGTGTGCTGGGCACGTGAGGGCTCCCAGCAACAGTCCACGCACCCCAAATTTAATATTTAATGGTGTTTATATGCTCCGGATACAGAAACATGTTTAAAACATATTTTTCTCTGACATATAAATGAGACTGACCAAAGCATGCTTATAATCAGCTGTTTATCCGCTGAAGCTAGCAGGTTGGTGTTCAGAACCATCCCAAAACCTCCTGGAGGCGTACTCTGGGGGTTTTTAGTGCAAATACGTGTCGGATCCAGTTAAGCACTAGCAGGATTGCAAGTTGTACACACTAAATACTGGTAAGATAATGTATAAGCTTGATGAGATTATATATAAGCCTGTATCTAAAGGACTACATCACAAGGTAGCTCCTTTTTCCTACTGAAGAAGGGAAAATGATCCAGGATGTCCTGCACTTATAAAAAATTCAAGTGAAGGCCATTTTCCTTTCTTTCTCCTTCTTATGCCTCTGTAAATAGGTTTTGCTATTACTTCATTTAGTATGTGGCATAGGATAGCATTAATTATTTCGAGACTGTTTGCAGTTTTGTGCAACTAGACACCTGCATATGGATCTTGTTCATCTCCACAGAGCGGGAGCTGGGCTGCTAGCTTGGATCTTAGGGTCAAACTGCAATAATTAGAGTTGTGTCAAGCAGTGCCAAATTATATTCATCAAAGCTACGAATGTTATTATACAATAAGAATAGGCATAGCTCCATATACAGCTCAGGCAGTGGCTGGGCTTTAATCATCACTGGAACCTAGTCTTTCTCTCCTGGGAAGTGCAAATTGTGTGGCTTTTCCCAAAAAATTAGGGCTGTCAGAAGGTCATAACATATAAAGCAGATCCCAGATCCGAAAGTGCTCTGTTGGTTGTAAGGATGATGTAACAGTGAAGGTAATGTGGTGGTCACTTCACTCACTGTCACTTCCTCCCCTCTCCAACCATGCAGCTGTTTTCTATGAAAACAGTGCTAGACAGAGGATGTCAATGCAAATTAGGAGGCTGAGGTTATGTGCAAACTATTGAATTTTATTCTCAATTTCTACGCAGATATGGAGCGCTACAAGGTGAGCTTATGATTAATAATTGCCTGTTTCTGAAGACTGTAAAATTAGCTAACAGTGTGAAAAAGGACATTTGACTAACTCCAGAAAAGACATTACATATTTTCATCTTTTTTTTTACCACTACTTTTGCCCTTGCTTTTTCTTAAAAGAGAAAAATCAACCCTTTTCAAATTTGCAGCATGAGTCACTTGAGAAAGTAGGGCTCTGTGCATCACAAAGGCAAGTCTAACTCCTGTCCTTGCCTGTTCCCATAGTAACTCTTCTAGCTGATGCCCCTGTGAGGACTGCATTCCAAGTAACACCAAACCCTTCAATTGCTGAACTACTGTGCAGTAATAAAGAATACTGTGAAAATGTATGCAACTCTTAAAAGCACAGAAAAGTACTAACACTTGCAAAATGTGAAGCCTTGCAAGACTTCCTTTTATTCAAGGGTTATTTGATGTGAGTGCATAGTAGCTGTTACAAGATTTTGCTGTGGTGATATCTCACCACTGTGCTGGCTGCGAACATCACTCAGATTCTTTGTAATGGAGACAGAACGTGAGGGTGACCTTGTGGGATTTTTCCAGGCAGGGATGTTGCTGTAGAATCAATGGCAAATTATTCAGCGCTCAGCACAGATATCTCGGACATCTCCTGAACAGCAACAGCAGGAGAACGGCCCATAACATATTTGGGTTTTCATTTGTTCAGAGCCAGGCTAGGGAAACCATCTTGGCAAGCCAGAATATTCTGATGAAAGAAAAGAGCACCGAGAATCAAAAATCCGTGTAGAGCTGAAAAAGATGAGTAGTGACATTTCTGTATTTTCCCCAATTCTTAAGCAGCTTTCTGAAACTGAAGTTCAAAATTGGAACAGTGCTGTTGTATTTTAAAAGAGGAAAAAAAATCTGCTATTTAATTGCAGCTTTCACTAAACTTTTTTAAATTCAATACTGTTTTCATCTGTTCCGCTGGTATACCTACCACTTACTTTCTGCAACACAAAGTAGATTGGTTGTTTTCATGTTTACTCCATAGCACTCTCTTCCCACATACCGAGAGTATGTAAAATGTAAAGAAATCCCGAATGAAGAAATGTTAATGCTTCTCACCTCCAAAATTTAATGTAATGTTAATGTAATGTTAGTTCTATAGATTTTGCTGAAAAGACTCACTGCGCTTTAAAGTAGCAGCCCTGGCAACTGTCATAGGGTTGTTCTATTCCTCGCTGTAAGCACTAGGAGTAAAGAAGTTGTAAGGAAGTTCCCTGCAGATGTAACTCTTGGCAGTTGATTGGCATTGGCATCTTAAAAAACTGCAAAGTTCTAATAAAGTTTGTCCTGCAATCGGGATGAATAACCATGAAGTTTTTCTCATGAGCTGCTTTTCTTTGGCGTGGGCAATATGCTGTCCTCTTTCTAGGCAAGCAGCCTGTTTTAAGTGATTTAATTTTTAAAGATGCTTCCTCTTGCCTGTAGGAAGGAATTGCAGCCGCTATGATAATACATGGGTAAGACAATTTTGGGTTCATTAATTTGTTACATGTATCTTCTTCCTAGCACACTCACTTTTCATCTGAAGCCCTACAGAAGAATTACCCTCCTTTCTGCAACATAATGCCACCGTTGTCCCAGCTCCTTGCATTGTACCTCTATTCAGGGATAACCAGAAAGAACTAGAGATGGTGGTTTTAATCTCTTAAAAATTGGATAATGCAGTATCACATGAACAATCACAGGCCAGATGCAGATGTAAGGAAAATAGTGTTCAATTTGATCTTGAAATCTTCTGCTGCTTGGCAGCACAAATAAGTAGGAATAATTTTTTAATCTTGTCTCTTCTTGTAGTGGCTGGTAACTAGCACCAACATTCTCCACTTGGCTGTGTAGCTGTGAGGAACAGCTATGGAAGATCCTGACAAGAAAACTGAAGTTGTCCTGCTGGCCTGTGGGTCCTTCAATCCCATTACCAACATGCACCTAAGGCTATTTGAGCTGGCCAAAGACTATTTTCATGAAACAGGTAGGATGGTAACTTACAGCATGGAAAACAGCTCTGATAAATTGACACTTAAACACGTATATGAATGCCTGTTTGACAGTGACAGATATTTTTGGAAATACTAATTAGATATTGAAGCTTGCATGCGTGTATATATCACACAAAATCACGTAGGCCAAATACATGAGAGAACAGTCTTACATATGTCTTGCTTATTACTAATTTTAATGAGTGAAAGCATGAGTTTTATAGTTTTTCTTTACAGAAATATATCTTTTGGATGTATCTTACTAAATCTTTAATTGTGCTGCCTTGCACAATGGCAGAAGTGTACTGTACTTTTCCACTGGGCTGGCTATCAGAGCTGGCATTGCTGTTCTTAGAGATGGTTATGTCATAATTTAAATACAATACACTGGAAGTAACATCTGCTCAACCACTTTTCATGTTCTTGTGTTTTTTCCACAGGAAAATACAAAGTAATCAAAGGCATCATTTCACCAGTAGGTGATGCATATAAGAAGAAAGGTCTGATCAGTGCGAATCACCGAGTAACTATGGCAAAACTAGCTACGGAAGACTCAGGTTGGGTGGAAGTTGATGATTGGGAAAGCAGCCAGAGTGAGTGGTTGGAAACACTGAAAGTTTTAAGGTATACTTCAGCCAAACCCTAAAAAGCCTCAAGAACCCATAGAAGGATAGGGAACGGTGTTAGCACTAACAATTTAGAATATTAGCAGGCTAACCCCAAATCATAGTCAGAAGTACTATTTATATGAGCATTGTAAATGAAAGATTGCACCGTTAGTCATAAACGTACAAAAAATAAATCTGTGAGGATTTTTTTAAGATACATTGTTTCCTAGGCTTTATTCAATATGTGTGCTGAAAAGGTACTCATGAGGAAGGACAAGAGACTGGAATAGGGTAGACACATGCTACACAAGCTTTCCTCATTTGATTCTAATTGTGCTATGCTGCTCATTTGTGTGTTTAAAGGCCGGCATGAGAACTGTTTGAGGGAATATCTTTTTACATTTTAAGTGTTTTTACTCTTTCAGTCACTGCTGCTTCACTGAGCTGCTTCTTTTTTACAAAGGATTTTTATTAAAAAAGAAACAAACTAACCTTGTAGTTGTTGTTTTGAAATCATTGCGCTTTGACCACCTTGTGGCCCAGCTCTCATATGTCCCTGTTCCAGCAGCTCAGTTCTTGGATGGATTGTCTGTGACAGTACTGCAGGAGGAAGTGGTGAAAGATTATTTAGTAGGCCCTGCTCTTCCCTATATTCTCCTACATCTTTAAAATACCTAAAATAGATCTGTTTTGCAGGTACCATCATCAAAAGCTTTTATCTCCTGATCCCACTAATAGTCTGCAGAATGCTATACCTTTAACAAAGCCAGGACGGAAGAGGAAACAGGAGCCAAATAGGCATGACCCCGTTAAAAAGAAAAATCAGAGTCCAGATATAAAAAGTTAAGTATCTTTGCAAATTAAATGCTTTATAATGCTTACTTTTTCAAAGGAATTGCACTGATGGGGAGCTTTTTTTGATGCTTGTTCTTCATTCTGATTTCACCGAGTAAGTTTATTCGCTGAGATGCCACAGCATAAAGCAGTAGGCTTCGTAACAAGACAGCTGTAAGAATGAAACATAGAGGACATGAAAAATACTCAAGATAATAGGAATTTGAACTGAAAAAGGTCTGAGCTATCCATTTTACCTACAGAACTTTGCTAAACTGTACTTGCAGCTCAGAATTTCGGATCATTTTAAAGTTGCTGAAGAAAGAAAGGACAGGATTAAGTCCTGAAATTCAAAACGTATCTGCATAAAGGATCATTTTCAATGGTAAATTAAAACTTCATAAAATGGACATAGCTTGGTTTTGTAATTTTAGGTAGCGTTTATTTTGCTTGTTGTTTTTAGATCTCAATTCTTTAGCTTAACATGTACAAGTATTTGTATTCATACAGAATTTGAATGGCCTTGCATAATGACCATTTATTAGCAAATCTTGACTTCTGCTTAACCTCTTCCCTTGAACCTTTCCAAATTCTACTGTTTAATTGATAGTGTTTTAAAGTAAATGTGTTCAAAGAAGAGACCAACAGCACGAGGCTGGCTTTTTTCATGTTGTGTTGATCGATGTTTTACTACATTCCTACCACCTTGTGACAATACTGGAAGCTGCAGATCTGTAGCACTCTCAGTTTTGCTTCCATGACTTGAAGGTGGTTTCTATCTGCATGCTTCTCTGGATTCCCTATAAAACATAGCATGGAAGAGTTCCCTGAAGTCAGGTCACACAGTCTATGGGGGTTTTTTTGGGAGGGCGTATTTCCTTTTCTTTTACATAATCCCCTCTGGCCCCTGTCCCTTAAAAGGTAGCTCCTGTTCTGTAGCTCTGTGCCATGTCAGATGAAGCATTAAATAGCATTAAATAGCATTGCAGTGTCCTTTCATACTTAGCTATTTTGGAATTTTCTCTGTATTTTCTTTTACTTTGATGGTCACAGTGCCTGATTCACCCCAAGGCTAAATGAGCATATTAGAATTTATTTTCCAGTCCTTTTGAAAGAAGGGATTCCCATAACCTTTTTTTTTAGAAAAATTCTGTATTGAAGCTTCTAATAATAAATTATATGATTTGAATCTTTTTCTATGTCATTCCATTGTCTCATCTTAATCAAAGATACAGAGAGGTAGCCTAGATATTAAATGTCCTCATCAAGTTAGCTGAAATCTGATGGCCTAAACCGAGCCCTGTTTCTCACTTATTTTTCTTTTTAAGGTGTCCCACAGCTTAAACTGCTTTGTGGAAGTGACATTCTGGAATCTTTTGGGATCCCAAATCTGTGGAAACAGGAGGACATCACTGAAATTGTGGAAAATCATGGCCTTGTGTGCATCAGTAGGGCTGGAAACAACGTTCAGAAATTCATCTATGAATCCGATGTTTTGTGGAGACATAAGAATAACATTCACCTTGTGGAAGAATGGATCACAAATGACATTTCCTCCACCAAGATTAGGAGAGCGCTGCGGAGGGGCCAGAGCATTCGTTACCTAGTGCCTGATGTAGTTCAAGCATACATAGAGAAAAATAATCTGTATAGTCCAGAGAGTGAAGACAGGAATGCTGGGGTTGTCTTGGCTCCCTTACAGAAATACACGAGTGATTCCAATAACTAACAGGCACTGTACAACTAAGGTACTTTCTGCCGTGAAATAAAGCTACAGTTAAGTACAGGAAAATGTGGCTTTTGGGGATTGATTTTTTTCTTGTTTGGTTTAAGTAAATAGTGGAGTAATTCTGTGGCTTTAGTACATACATGGTTTCTGTTGAGGTTTGGTGCACTCAATAATTGGACCTACGCAATCTTTTTAAAATCCAACAATAAGATTTTCATGTTTAAACATTGTGTCACAGTGCAGTGAACTAAGTATCAGAATTCACACTTGCATATAAGAATTACTGATTAACAAAACACATGAAAATGTTCTGATTAGTTTTAACTCAGACTGCTCTGACTGCTATTTATAAAGTACTAGCACCAATATTTTTAATAACGTACAGTGTCTTACCAGACAAAGCCATTTAATTTCAAAATGTCCCATAGATCTACATGTAGTAGATCTACGTAACCAATTTAAAAAAAAAAGGCAACATTTGGTGTACCTCAAAGAAATTATTTAGTTCTGTCCTGGAAGGGAAAAATTTACTCCTGGCTGAAGTGGTGCTAGGTACCCTGTGCTTTGATTTGCCTGCCTTTCGAATAGGCAGCCAGTTTATCTGCTGTCATGCAGTTTGCTCCCAAAAATGCCTTGTGCTTTACTTTTCCATTTATTTTTCCAGACCTGTACATTAAGCTCAGCACCATTTCTCATGGAAGGACAGCATTGCTTCAGAAAGTTGTTTACAGCCATTGGTTTCATGGATAGAAATTAATAATAGTGTCATTGCACTGTTTCTCAGACCGTCATCCCTATATTCAAATAATAAATGAGCTTTTACTTTTGAGCCAAATGTATTTAGCCAGTGTTGTCTTCTGTAACTGGAGTTGAGAAAAAAATGGTAAGATATTAAGATTGAACATAAGTGAAATGTTTTTCTTTGCTAGAAAATCAGGTTTTGAATCTAACAGTGTATTGTATTATGTGAATATAAGCTAGAGAGGCGCTGTGAATGTCATGGTGATGGAATACTACCTCCCTTTATTTGCCATCATCCCATTTCTGTTTGGATTTTGTGCCTTATTAAAAATGTCGTGGTTTCCAAGATGCTACTGAATGGGTCAACAGCTTTTTTCTACTATCTCCACAAGATCACTCTGTTCACATTTTTCAGATCAACAAATCCAAATCCCTTTCTCTTTTGCTCTCTGTCTATGACTGACAAGAATAGAGAGCAAGAAAGATTTGGTTTTCGGCACTCAAGACAACCAGTGTGCTCCTGAATAAACAGAGCAGATCTTTCTAAGGGGAAAGCACCCTATTTATGTGGTCACTTTTCAGAGCAAAACTGCACTTTAAGTTTATTCTAAATATTGATGCTGGTGCGTGGTGGTGCACTTTGTGTAAACCTAGAGAAACTGCAAATTCAATGGGTTGTCTTACAAAGCTTTGGTCTTCAAACAGTTATATTTCACTGCGTTTTAATGTAGTTATGTGTGGTGGGTCTTTCAATAAAATGAATTGAATGTAATATGCTAATTTTAGTCATTCAGTTATTAACCATATCTGATAACTGCATGATATTTAAGTAGGTAGAATGGTGTCAGTACAAATTTCTTTATACTAAACAACATTGTCCAAAAATTACACTGAGTGCTGAATGTGGATCTTTTGTTTTACTACCGGGATTCAGAAACCTGCCTGTCACAACACCAGAAGTAACCGCACACTGACAGTCTCCTGTTCCAATCAGTTCTAAATATCAGCATCACAGTCAGGGATGTGGCATATTCAAAAATGTTAGGTATCATTTTCAAGAGTGGGCTAGATCTGAAACAGAATCTATATACTTGAAAATGTCAGCTTTGTGAATAGTGTAGTTCACTGAGCTTTATAAAAGTTACAATGCACTCACAAATGTTACACAAACAAAAAATGAGGTTTTACATCGGTCTTTTAAGAGAACATAGAGCCCTTACACCACACGTGCAATTCAGACTCAAAAGATTTCAAAAATACTGCAACAGCAGCAGGAACCACTTTACTTCTGTAATGAGGACACATCCTTAATGGAATATGGGAGATGCTCAGTGCTACACAGCAATTAAGATGGAAAAAAAATCTTTACACAAAATTGGGAATTTTGTGGCCAGGGCACTCGGTAGTTCTTATAAAAAGGGTCCATAGGCAATTCTTTGGCTGAACCTTGAAATAGTAACCCTGTGCCCTTTATAAATCTCAGTTTGAGGTTAAGTACTGATTTACAGAAAGCACCACCACATCCCAAACAATCTGCCTAATCTTAATTTTCAATTAAAATGCTATATCCGGGCTTTTACACAAGTCTTAGCCAAGTACTGACTTCTTTTTACTTGGAAGAGTCAGTAGTATTGCAACAGTGCTTTACTACCATAACCTTGTAGCAACAAATTCTGGGTGAAATGTTACTATTTGAGTCCAGGGGAAACAATCTGCATTTCTCTGTGCCATTCCTAGTTTAGTATCGGTTAGAGAACAATATCCATCTGCAAACAGGAAACAAGTTTGACGTCCTAATTTCCTAATCGCATGATTCTGTGAGTCATTTAGGTCAAAGTGTCAGCTCCAAAAATGTAGCTAATGTTCAGGGAAACTTAATTTTCTCTGCAAATTATATTTTGATTCAGCCAAGTCAGAAAATAGATAAATGTAGTATCTATCCTCATTCAAGATTCAGAATATTAAATTCCCTTTCTACTGTGGCAGCAACACAGTTAAGATATCTCTTGCCCATCCATTTTGCATTTTTCATTTAATTTAGCCTTCACTGTAGTGCTCATTACTGTCCTAGCTGACCTCTTAAAATTTGGGATTAAGCTAATGCTCAAAATGTGAGACTTCGGGGATGATTGTTTTCCCTATTTTACCGATGAGGGAACTGAGGTACAGAGTTATCTAGGTCTCCTGTACTTAGCAATTCTAGAGTGGCTAGTTGTTCAGGATTATTAAATTTGTATTTCTCACTTGGTAAATTGTAAAAATAAGGCATACAGTTTGTAAAAAGTAACCACAGATGGATCAACTGCAAGAGATTGGAGAATTATGTACCTTCTAAAGGAAATAAAATCTCACTTCCAAATTCCTTATATATCCGTTCACTTCAAAGTCAAACATTCTTGATTCACTTTTCAAAACACATTGCTGGGGCATCACTTAAGAGATTTCTTCCATTTCTTTGCTGAAGATGAAGTCCGACCCTGCACTTTACCTGCTGCATCCTGTGCCCTACTCCTTATATTCCCTGCCACAATGTATTGCATCTAATAAAGCATCAGTGGAAATAACTTCTGTGTCATGTCTCCTTTACTGTTTGTGTCACGAATAAAAAGCAAAAGGGGGAGCAACATCTTCTATGTACACGAGAGTACTTTTTGAATTTGTTATTGTTACTGGCTATTTTTTGGAATTGAAAGTGGATTGCAAGAACAGGTATTCATCCTCTCTCCCATCTAGGAAAACTGGTCAATACAGAGCTGCAGCACTGGGAACACAGCTCAGGCCTCTGGGTCTGCTGTCTCATGCCTCGCTGTTACACAAACTTTCTGGCTGGTAAGGCATCTGATAAAACAGAGAATTTTGCCTATGTATGTTCATCTAACCAGGATATATAACTAATAACATTAAAGAAACCAGAACACAAATGTAAACTGTGGCACACTAGAGCTGTGTTGAATCACATCAGAGAATAACATGCACAAATAAGATTTGTCTTTCCCTTTCCTCTTTTATAACCACCGGACAACAACGCTGTCTACTATTCACTCCAGACATACACCACCAAGATATAATACTTATCTCCATTACTGTGTCATAGGTACTGCTTTAAAATTTGCTGGTACAATACCTTCCACAGTTTAACTCAATTCATGTTTGTTTAAATACAGCATATATTTACAGTGGGTAGATCACTTTTTCAACGAATGTGGAGATTTCAGATCATAAAGCCACAGATCTAATGCATATGCAGAGCATTTTAGTAATGAAAACATGTGTCCATGGTTCCCTTTAAAGCTTACAAGATGGACACAGTTTAAACCACTTTTTGGTTTGCATCGTGACTCTTGGGCTATTAACATTTGCTCCACACAAAGATTTCAGAAACTGTGAACTTTTCCCTCCAAGGCAGCAGATGCCGATCCACAAATACCCTCTCACCTATTGGCTCAGCAATTGTACCCTTCCCCTCCATCAGAAAGGCTCTGGGATGTCATCCCACCCACAGTTTCCTTATATAAGGCCTGGTTGGAAAACTACTTCATTTTTGCATTTTGGTCAGAGGTTGGCTGCATCTGCTTTCCCCAGTTTGGCAATGCCTGTGGATTTCAGTGGAACCTGGAACCTTATCAGCAATGACAACTTTGAAGGTTATATGGTGGCCTTAGGTAGGTGAAAATACCCGATTCTATCCTTCCTTCTCCATTAGGGTCCTCTTCAATTTTGAGAGTCTGAATTCTTCTAAAACCTAGATATTGCTGAAGCTTTTTTTTCCTCTGAAAAACAAGGGAAGGCTCTTTACTTTGTGCATTAACTATACTTTAGTCTGTCACCCAGGTGTCCTTGCAACTTTCAGGAATTTCTCAGCCTAGTACCTGTGAGAAGTAGAATTTTTGTATAGCTTTCATCAGAGACAAGAGAAGAGTTTGCCCTGTCCACTCAATTTCTCTTGCTTTTGAGCATGAACTTACAGAGCCTGTGACTAGGGTTAATTAAATGTTGAGTAACAAAAGAAGTGCTTGGGTGTTTGTCACTTCCAGACAGTTGTTTAGCTTAGTGTGATTTATCTTTAAACAGCTTACAAAATACTTCTCTCATTACTGTGACTTGTTGGTAAGTCTCTCTAACTGTCCTTTTTCTGGAGTGCTTGAAGTTAACCTCTTGCCTTGCCCAGATCTTTTATATAGAGAGATTAATGGTGCTTTAATGGGAAACTAGAAAGGTTCTCAGTACTGTATTAGCTTTCTCATACAAAGCTCATTAGACTGTGACAGCAGACAACCTGGTGTGCTGCCTTCTCTTCTCCCTGCCTCTCTCACCCCTTTCTGCCTTTCTGACTTGTGTAAACTGATGACCAGCAGTGCCCCTTGTTGGTTACTGTCTACACAACTAGAATGAAATCTGTGTTCTGGCTGTATCAGTACTGGGTGACCTACTTACATTGTCTAGTTGGTATCTTTAACACAGAGAAAGAACTCTCTGTTTCTAATCCTGCTGTGCTATCAATTACAAAAAAAAAAGGAAAGGGTGCTCCCATAATGATGATTTATTCTTCAGTTGAATACTAAGTAATAGACTCTTAGTGTATTAATGTCTTCAAACAAAATAGATATTCTGTCTGTTTCTTGGCAATAAACACTGACCAGCTAAGTAAAGGTGCTTTTTAAAATTAAACATAATCACCAATCTTCTGAAAAATGCAATTTGTTTTCAGCATGTAATTGGGGGAACATAATTAAAAGTAAAGGCAAAGAATCCTGCTGATGGCTTACAACCTATTTTTAATTATTTCTGCTTGGTTGCCAGTATACTGAACAAAACAAGGACTGAAATCAATACTGTAGCCTGAGGAACTTTTCTGCTAGGGTAAATAGAGTGAGGAGCTAACATACAGAATCACAGAATCGCTCGGTTGGA
>NW_010192301.1:0-1011 GCF_000695765.1 Mesitornis unicolor
TGTCCCCAAAACACAAGGATGGGACGTGTGCCCCACAGGTCCACCAGCCCCCGTGTCCATCCCAGTGCACTAAGACCAGTTCCTCTGCGATACTGGGGACCAGTTGGCCATGTGGACACATGGAGGTGGACGTGTACCTGGTGAGCATCCCCAAGGGCCGTAAGCATCGTTAGCCCCCTTGGGGTTAACGAAGGGGGCTGGAGCCCACCCCACCATACCTGCACATGCTGGACTTGCGGGAGCTGGAGCTGCTGGGCGAGGACGGGGGCGTCTGGTAGGACCAGCTGTAGTCAGAGCCCTTCAGGTCCTTGATCACCTGCAGGAGAAGGATGGGGTTGAAGCCCACCCAAAGATGCTCCCATCCCCTTCCCTGCACCCCCTCAGCCCCTCCACTGACCTGCTCGCTGGCGGGGGGCAGCTTGTGGGGCTCGGCCGTGAGCACCACCAGGTCCTCGATGATGCCCTGCAGGTGGGTGATCTCTCCCAGCATGGTGAGCTCCCCGTTCTGCGTCCAGACAAGGGGGACCATCAGCACCCATCGGGCAGCGGCAAACCTCCCCCCCCAGACCCCCAAATCCCTGCTGCCCTCACCACCACGGGCTGCAGGAAGGTGATGAAGGTGCAGAAGCGACCCCGCTCCTCGATGAGGGCCTTGCGGACCGCCTGCTTCTCCGTCTCCTCCAGCAGCAGGTACATGTCGTTGACATCCTGCAGCGCGTTGTCCAGCTGCGGCTGCAGGTCGCCCTTCCCTGTGAGACGGGGCACCATCAGCACTGGGTTCCTCCCCCCTCCCCAATTTGCCCCCATAGCCAAGGCTTGGAGACATCACCCCATCCTCACATCCCAGTGGGTGCCGTGGGGGTTCCTTCCCTCCCTGTGCTCGCATCCCAGGAAGATTTGGGAGCACCCTCAACCCACGGCACCCCTGGGGGAGGCTCCTCCGCCACCCGCCCTGGCATTTGGGACCAGGGGACCCATAGGGGTGGCACTGCCCTGGGATGTGGGGTGCAA
>NW_010192302.1:0-2936 GCF_000695765.1 Mesitornis unicolor
CCCCGGTGCTCCCCGCCGTCAGCCCTGCAAGGGTCCCACCAGCATCACCCCCATGGCACCACCTTGCCTCTCCCTTCACCCTGCCTTGTGCCCCAGCCCCTACCCAGGATGCCGCAGGTGGCATTGCTAGGGACCCCCAGCCCCGCGCCGTTGAAAGCCGCCACCTGGATGCAGAATTCAGCACTGGGGCTTGGGAGGAAGGTTTCCAGTTGGTGGGTGCCTCCGTCCACTGTTGTGTTGGTCGGGCGCTGCCAGCCTTCGCCCATTGTCCAAACCTGGCAGGCACCAAGAAGATGGGCCCCCTTAGATGACCCCCCTTGATGGACCCCCGTGGATGGATCCCAACAGGATTGACCCCCTTATATGGGTCCCCTTGGAAGAATCCCCTTGATGGACCCCCATGGATGGATCACAACAGGATTTGCCCCTTGAATAGGTTCCCTTAGATGAATCCCCTTGATGGACTCCCATGGATGGATCCCGACAGGATTGGCCCCCTTGAATGGGCTCCCATAGATTAATCCCCCCGATGGACCCCCGTTGATAGATCCCTCTTGGATGGACCCCTTTGCATGGACCTCCTTTGGATGGACCCCCCTCCTTGGATGAACACCCCTTGATGGACTCCCTTGGATGGGCCACCTTAGATGAGTCCCCTTGGTTGGACCCCATTGATGGATCCCTCTCGGGCAGACCTTTTGGATGACCCCCTTGGCCCCTCTTGGGTTAGATCCAGTGGGATGATCCCTTTCCTTAGATTGACTTCTTGGATGGATTCCCCTCTTAGATGGATCTCCTGGGATGGACCTCCACCTTGGTTGCCCTCCTTGCATGAACCCCTTTGTTGAGATACCTCTTGGATGAACCATGCTTGGCCAGATGTCCCCCCAACCACCCCCTGCCCCATCACCCCAAACCTTGTAGCCCCGAATGATGCCATTGTGGGCCTCAGGAGGAGGTGGCTTCCAGCTCACAACCACGGTGCCATTCCCCATCTCGACCTGGCCCACGGTGATGTGCTGGGGCGCCGCGCTTGGCACTGCCAGGACAGATATGCTGAGACCCCTGGGACCCCCAACCGACCGCCCCGTCCTCCACCCACGCATCTCTGGAGGCCCAACACACCTTCCTCAGGTATCCAGAGGTGCCTGATGTTGCTGTCCAAGCCCTGGGTGCCTCCAGCATAGGGTCGGACCTTGAACTCGTACTTGTGGCCCCTGCGGAGCGCGGGGATGACGGCGCTGAGCTCCCTGCCCGCGTCGTGTTGAGCCCAGGAGGTGGTGGCAGGGAGCAGGCTGCGGTACAGCACCGTGTAAGCCACCGGCACTGCCACCGGCGTCTGCATCTGGAGGGGATGGGAAGGGTTACGAGGCACGGTGGGATGCAGATGAGACATGGGGATGGAGCTCCAGCCTCATCCTCATGTCCCATCTCCGGCGGGGACATCCTGGTGTCACACCAACCCTCCAGCGGAGCTGGACGGCAGCAGCGGGCAGCACGGTGCCGTTGTCCAGGTGGAGCCTCGCAGCCAACAGGTCCCGTGGGGCAGCCTCCTGCCGGCCCATCGGCAGGCGCTGGGTTTGCTGCAGCGCTGGGCAGGAGCAAGGTCCCCCTGAATGGACTCACTCAGATGGACCCCTCAGATGGACACCCTTTGATGGATCTGTCTTGGATGGACAGCTCTGTGATGGACCCCATGATAGATGCCTACTGATGTGTCCCTCTTAGATGGACGCTTTGGATGACTGCCTCTTGTTGGATCCTCCTTTAATGGATGCCTCACCTTAGACAGACCCCCCTAAAGCGGAACCCTTTGGAGGAACTCACTTGGATGGATCCCATTTAGATGGACTCTCTTGGATGGACCCCTCTTGGATAGATCCCCTTGGATGGACCACCTTATATTGATACCCATTTGAATGGATCCCCTCAGACTGATCCCCTCCAACCCTGATGCAGCTCAATTAGACGGCTCCCCTTAGATGAACAAGCTCAGGTAGACCCCTTGGATGGATCCCATTGCATGGACCTCCTGAGATGAACCCTGCTTTGGAAGGACCCCCTTTGATGGATCCTCCTTGAATGAACTCTCTTAGATGACTCAGTTGGATGGACCCTTTTTTGATGGGTCCCCTTGGATAGACCTCCTTGGATGGATGTTCTTGGATCGAGTCCCTTGGACAGACTTCCTGTGGATGACCTCCTTAGGTGGACCCCCTTGGATTGACTTCCCATAGATGACATCCTTGGATGGACTCCCCATGGACCACCTGAGATAAACCCTGCTTTGGAAGGACCCCCTTTGATGGACCCTTCTTGAATGGACCCTCTTAAATGACTCAGTTGGATGGACCCTTCTTTGATGGACCCCCTTGGACAGACTCCCATGGATGATCTGCTTGGATGGACCCCTTGTATGAACCCCGTGAGAAGGACACTGCCAGAAGGCTCCCCTTGTGTGGCCCCCAGATGGCCCGGGGTGGCTATAATGGGAGGTCCCACCACTGACCCTCCACGCGCAGGCGGGTGGTGGCGGCGGCGGTGCCCAGCTGGCTCTGTGCAGTACACACGTATGTGCCGGCATCGCTGGGTGTCACGGCGTAGAGGTGTAACGTGTGCTCCTGGTCCACCTCGTGCCTGCGGGTCACCGGTTCTCCATCAGCCCCATCGCCGTCCCATCCCGGGATGGGCCATCCCCATCCTGCCACCACTTACCTGCCCCAGGGCAGGTCCCCATGCTCCTTGTGCCACTGCACCCGTGGTTCCGGGTCACCTTGGGTACCGCAGCCCAGCTCCACGGTGCTGCCCGCCACCGCCACGGCATCACTTGGGCGCCGCACGATGGTCGGCTTCTCTGAGGGGACACATGAGGGATGAGGCACCAAGGTTGGCCGTGACGTGTCCACCACTCGCAGGAGACCTTGGCTTACCCAGGA
>NW_010192303.1:0-1066 GCF_000695765.1 Mesitornis unicolor
GGCCGCACCCTGCTCGGCAGAGAGGACACCCCCAGGCTGGCAGCGCTGGTTACGGCCACCCCTGGGTGTCCCCTCCTCTGTGGGGACAGGGATTCCCTGCGCTGGCAGGGCTGGCGCTGCTCCCCACTGGGGGTCTGCTGAGCTCCCCCTGCCCGCACCCCTGAGCTGCCTTTGCTTCAGCCCTGGTTTATTAACAGCCGTTAATTATCAGCACTCGTGAGGGCTCAGCTTCCCGCAACCCGAACAAACACCGGGGGTGGCTCCAGCACCACACTCCATGGTTGGCTCTGCCCTCCTGGGAGTGATTCCCGGATCCGAGCAGGAATACGGCTCCTGTCGGGAAGCCCAGAGTCCCCCATGGTCCCCGTTTGTTCCCAGGGTGCAGGGAATTGTCACGACCCCTGGTTTGGGGGTCATTGCTGGCAAGAACGTGGCATTGGTGGCTCCGCCTGTGGCCATGCAGCTCCTTGGGTTTGGGAGATGAGGGGGTCCCCCAGTCTCGCCCCTTCAAGAGGATCAGGATTTGGGCAGAGCTGAGTGAACGATGGGCTCTGGTGGTCCACGGCAAGCAACCAAACTGGGCCAAGCATCCTCATCCCAGTATGAACCAGTCAGCCTCGGGGTGCTGGGAAGGACAGACAGCACCTTGCTCTGCTCCCCAGTTCTCCCAGTGCCCCTGGGGTGCTGCGATTAAACAGAGTCCTTGCTTCTCCCTTAAAAAGTCCTTTCTCCTTCCACAGCCCCATGGTCCGGTGTCCCCGGGAGGGACGGAGCCGAGCTGACCTGAGCAACCGGTGGTGGTGACACCGGAGGGTGACAACCGTCCGGGTCATTTCTCCTCCCGCTCACCGGCGGCGCAGAGGTTGGGGTTCTCGGCCAGCGTCGCCCGCACTTTCTTCTTCTCCTTGAAGCGCCCCGAGTTGGAGACCTTGACGTGTTTGCCTTTGCTGCTCTTGTCCACGATCTTCTCCAAGCGGGCGGCGAAGCCGGGCGGCCCCTCCTCGCCAGGCCCCTCCTGGCTCTCCCCGCCGGCTGCACCGTGGCTGTCGGGGCTCTCGTACAGCAC
>NW_010192303.1:1441-1728 GCF_000695765.1 Mesitornis unicolor
ACCTGAAATGAAGGCGGGGGTCATAGTCCTTTTTGGGAGTCCTTTGTCCCCCCCAGCCGTGCCATCTCAGAGCTGTTGGGGATGGATAGCAGACGTGGGCTGTTGATCCAGGGGGGAGCTTGGTGCCACGTTTGCCAAGGGCAGCTCTGGCCAGGTGCTGGGGGGGGCTGCATGAGGCCAGTGCTTGGGGGTCTGGGGCAGGAGGACCCCACAGGTACTGGGAGGGGATGCTCGGGGGATTTGGGCATTGCTGAGCCCGGGGAAAGGCTGGCTGGGGCCGCCCTATT
>NW_010192303.1:1780-2041 GCF_000695765.1 Mesitornis unicolor
CGGGAAGTAGGTGTGTGCTGGCGTCCCGCCTGGTGGGGTCTCTGCCGGTTGCCCCCCAGGGTTGGGGTTTTCCTCTTGCCCAGCCCTGCCTGCAGGGACGGGCAGCAGCATTGGTGGGGCCCCAGCAATCCAGGAAGGCTCCAGCAATCCCGGAAGGCTCCAGTGGTGCAGAGTGTGGCTCCAGGGCAGGGACAGGGAAGGCGGCTCCAGAGCTGAACCCTTCCCCGACAGCGAGCAGGGAGGGGATCCCCAACACCCGGT
>NW_010192304.1:0-1686 GCF_000695765.1 Mesitornis unicolor
TCTTAATGGTGTGTCCCCCCACTAATTCTCAGCAGATGCTCACCGGGACTTCGCCCCACGGCCCCTCACTGGGTACATGCCCGAGGAGATCTGGAGGAAGGCTGGTGAGTGTGTGGTGGGCACCAGCACCCATCGGTTCACTGAGTTGGAAAGGTCTCTGCCCAATCCCCTTCTTGTGCTGCATGGGGGGATGGCAGGGGTCAGGGTGGGTTTGGGGCATGGGGTGGGTGCTCGCAGCCATCCCAGGGGGCTTCTATGAGAGGGATGCACAAACATCGTGCCACAATCAGCCACCGCTGGCTGCTTTCCTTCCAGAAGAAGCCGTGAACGAGGTGAAGCGCCAGGCCATGTCCGAGCTGCAGAAGGCCGTGTCGGACGCCGAGCGCAAAGCGCACGAGCTGATCACGACAGAGCGGGCCAAGATGGAGCGAGCCCTGGCCGAAGCCAAGCGCCAGGCATCCGAGGATGCCCTGACCGTCATCAATCAGCAGGAGGACTCAAGCGAGGTGCGGGCCAGTGGGGACAAATTGAGGGGGACAGGGTTGGTGGCAGTGCAGGCATTTGGGACGTCTTCCTTTTGCAATTGAGTTTGCAGCGTCTGTGTGTGCAAACGTGGGTACCAGGAGGGCTGCAGCAACACCAGGGGATGGGAGAAAGAGGGAATTTCTTGCACCAAGCTGGGGATGGGTTGCATGGTACAGGGACAGGAGTGCATGGCCCAGAATGGGAGAGCAGAGTCTGGGATTCAGGTGCGTGGTCCAGGATGGGGATGCATGGTCCAAGATAGCAGTGCATGGTCTGGGATGTGGCTGAATGGTCCAGGAAGGAGATATGTGGTCCACAATGGAAGGAGATGGTCCAGGATAGAGGAGTCTAAGATAGGGATGCATGGCCCAGGATGGGGGAGCACAGTCCATGGGTGGAGTGCATGGTCCAGGATAGGGATGCATGGTCCAGGATAGGGATGCATGGTCCAGAATGATGTGCATGGTCTGAGTTTCAAGTATATGGTCCAGGGTGATGTGCATGGTCTAGGATGGAGATGTATGGTCTAGGATGGGAGGACATGGTCCAGGATAGGGGAGAACAGTCTGGATTGGGGATGCATGGTCCATGACAGGGTGCATGGTTCAGGAGAATGATGATGTGCATGGTCTGAGATGGGGACGCATGGTCTGGGATGGGTATGCACAGTCCAAGATGATGTGCATGGTCTAGGATGTGGGTGCATGGTCTAGGATAGAGGAGGGCGTGGTCTAAAATGGGAGAGCAAAGTCTGGGTTGAAGGTGCATGGTCTGGGATGGGGATGCATGGTCCAGGGATGGTGTGTATGGTCCAGGGATGGTGTTCATGTTCCAGAATGGGAGAGCAGAGTCTGGGATGTTATGCATGGCCTGGGATGATATGCATGATCTGAGATGGAGATGTATGGTACAGGACAGGAGTGCATGGTCCATGATGAGATGCATAGTCCAGGATAGGGGTGCATGGTCTGGGATGTGGCTGAATGGTCCAGGATGGAGATGTATGGTCCAGGGTAGATGAACATGGTCCGGGATAGGGGAGCACAGTCTGGGATGGAGGAACATGGTCCGGGATGGGGTTGCCCAATCCGGAGCTGATGTTTGTCTTCACAATCCCACAGAGCTGCTGGAACTGCGGGCGCAAAGCGAGCGAGACCTGCA
>NW_010192305.1:0-204 GCF_000695765.1 Mesitornis unicolor
GGAGCACATGGCAATGTTTTGGTTGATCTGTTTAGTTCGTTTTGTTGTTGTTTGTTTGTATTTTATTTTGCTTTTATCCCCAAGTAAATTGTGCCGCAGCTGGCTGCCTCCGAAGAAACCGCAACGTCTCCGGAGAAACTTTCAAGCGGCCTAAAACAGAAAAAAATAAAATAAAATAAAATAAAAAAGGATCGCTACTTCTCC
>NW_010192305.1:243-480 GCF_000695765.1 Mesitornis unicolor
ATGAACTCAGGGACAATCACACAGCGCCAAGCCATTCCTTGGTGGGAAACCCTCGGTCAAAGGCATTTAAAACAAAATATCCATGTAGTGAGGCGTGCGGTTGGGGTTTAACCCCATCACCTCCCTGCGCTGTAACGAAGGGAAGCCCGATGAACTGGAAAGTCCTAGCATAGCAGGAGAGCTGTTAAGACACAAGTAATGCAGGCGGGGGTGTTGCAAGGTTACAAAACACAGTCG
>NW_010192305.1:632-832 GCF_000695765.1 Mesitornis unicolor
ACGTAATTCCAAGAAAAATCCCCAACACGACGGTTTTCTGCATAGGGTGGTTTATTTTTACCGATGCTACTCGGGCAGACACTGTGGTTTACAGGGACCACAAGCAACGACCTGCAAACCCTAAGGCTACCCAAAATGATGGAGGGAAGGGAGCGCAGCTGGAGCCCCGGCGAGACCAAGCGAGGGAAGGGCGGCGGCAG
>NW_010192305.1:1251-1848 GCF_000695765.1 Mesitornis unicolor
CCAGCAGAGGATGAAGGTGCCCATAATGATGCCCAGGGTCTTGACAGTCTTCCTCTCCCGGGACAGAGCCATCCTCCGCTTGGCCTCTGTGTTCTTCTCGTTGCGCCTCTCGAAAGAGGGGGGCGGCGGGGAACCGCACGCCTCGCTGGGCAGCGGCAGGTGAGTCTTGGAGGAGCTGTTCCAGCGCTGGACCTCGATGATCTCCAGGGCGGTCCCGTCCTCGCCCTGCCGCACGGCGCCGTTGACACAGACACCAGGCTTGCGCTCCACAGTCCGCCGCCAGCCCTTGCCGGGCTCCCCATTGCTTTTCTTCTGCAGGGCGGCCGGGGAAGGAGTGAGGCAGGTGTCGGCGATTTTCCTCTTCTCCGCTTTCTTGACGGTTTTGCGGGTCCTGAAGCGGGGCGCCCTGTAAAGAGCATGAGGAGGAGCGGGATGTAGAAGGCGCCGAAGGTGGAGTAGATGGTGTATCCGTGGTCCTTGCTGATGGTGCAGGCGTCGGGATCCGAGCGGTCCTCGGGCGTCCTCCAGCCCAGCATGGGCGGGATGGATATCAAGAAGCCGATGAGCCAGGTCAGGCTGATGAGGGCGGCGGGCCCC
>NW_010192306.1:0-19851 GCF_000695765.1 Mesitornis unicolor
ATTTCCCGTAGCAATTGTTTGAAGAGGTCAATATTTGTTATATAATATTATATATATATTTGTTAGTATTTTGTGCTGACTACTGAACTTCATTTTTTCTGTTTTTGTTCCTAGGGAACTGAATCGTCGTAAACACAGCAAACCAGGATCTGTGCCATTTGTGTCAGAGAGGAAGAAACATATTGTGGCAGTCGTGAAATAACTGTTTTCACATGTACAAAATTTCACAATGAAAGACAATGTAACTATTGAATGAACACACAATACAAAACTTGATGGACATTGGTAAGGCAGCGTATGGCTCCAGAAACTGTGGCTTTTCTTTCAAGTATGTACACACTGATTTCTCAAGCCATCGTCTGCTTTGAGTAGTTGTAAGAATTGGCCCTGTAATCTTTTATTGCCATTTGCACGTCTGATGTTCCTGGCCCAACGCTGTGTATTGCAGTGGAGTTTGACCCTTTTGATGTAAGCAGGTAACTTGGAAGTTGGTGGAGGATACCCGTAGTTCAATCTTATTCTGTGGCACCTTTACTACAAATTAACTTGATTCAGATTTGTCAGAGGCAAAAAAACCCCTTTTGTTCCACATAGCGTTGTAAAATCTGTTGTCTTACGCCGTTTTTTTTTTTTAATTTAAACAAATCTAATAAAGTAAACAAGTGACCTTAAAACAGTGGTCTAGATCTTGATTATTCCAACTGACAGATACACCGCATTATTTATTACAGTACAATACATTATTTTCCTTTTATCCAAAAGGAATTCAACAGGAATTCAGACATTGTAAATGTATTTCTAGTTTTGTTCTGTAGTCTTAACTGTTTTTATATACTTGACAAAGCTTCAGACTGTTGAAGTTGCTAATATTAGTAATGACATAATTGAATAAATATCTTTTCTCTTTAGCTTATTTAAAACTCATAAAATGTGGATAAAAGATAACACAAATATATAAAACCCAGAAACTTCTTTAGGTGAGATTTATTATAAGCCTTCTATTTTAAGTTTATATAAAAAAAATTAAAGGTTCACATTTCACAAGGTGCCTGTAGCCTGCAGTTCTTTTACTGTTTATCTGGGAAATATTCTGCTTTTTTTTTTTCTAGTGCAATAGACTTAGCTTTTTACTGAAGGTGTTAAGGTGGTCAGAAAGTTATGCTGGAGTTCAACTAGGCCTTCTAGGCTGAAGACTTCACTTGCAGAAATAGGTTATATTTAGTAACCATAAGCGTTGCTTCTCATCTTCCATACAGAAGGATTTTTTTTAAGCCTTTGCACTCCTGTGCAATCTGTAACTACACTCCCCTGAGTACATACACACAAAATTACTAACTCAATTAGAATAAACCTCATAGTGTAACTTTTTTAACCTCAAAATTGAGCACTCGCCTTTGTAGCATCCTGTTTAATATATCTACTGACACTAATGTCTATATGTGACCATCCAGCCAATTCCTGGTCCACCGAGTGGTCTATCTGTCAAAATCGTGTCTCTCTAATTTAGAGACAAGGATGTTGTGTGGGACAATGTCAAATGCTTTGCACAATTCCAGGTAGGTTATGTCAGTTCCTCCTCCCTGTCCGCCAACGAAGAAGGTGGCCACCAAACATACGTGTGTGTGTGTGTATATACATACACACATACACACACAAATGTGCACAGAGTTTATTTCCTTTCTGAAACAGAAAATTAAGGGAGAATGTGTCATCTAAAGCATGGCCTGTGACACAGCTGTAGTCAAGTCTTGCACAATTTGCAAAGCCAGACTAATCATCTGGAATGTGATTAAAAATTTTCAGCCTTGTCAGTTTAGCTTGAGTTGATGTAGTTGGTTGTTGATTTGTTGAGTCATGATAACCTCTGGTGTGAACAAGCCCTGCCACTTGGAATTTATTAGCTTTGGTGCAGAACTCTGAATGTAGCCAGAGAGCTTTCAGTTCTGAAGTGAGTTTGGTGACAGTGTGATGTCAGTGTGGAGCTCTGCTGCATGAGCCATGTCCAAAGGGTCTCTGTTCAGAGACCTTTGTGCACTGTTGCTTTCAAACAAGCCCCCCAAGTGGAGCAGCTCAAAGTATAAGGGTTGGCTAAAACTGTTGCTAGAGAGATTGTAACAATGAGCTGAAAAAAAAGAATTCTAAAGCTAGGAGACTGCTCAGAGGCCTGTGCATTTGGATATGAATTCCTTTTGCAAATTCAGTGAGTGTAGTCTCATACAGAGATCTTAGCCTTGTCATCAATAGGGGGAAGCTTTTAGCATTCCAGGAAAAAGTCTGTTTTCCAAAATGAGGTCCTGGTATGACTTCTAGAAACATGTTGTAAAACCAGTGTAGGTGTGGGCTGGGGACTTCTGGTTGGAAGTCAGTCATTTTGAATTTTACAGGTGGCGTTCACAGCCTGTCTGTTCAGAGGGTCCCCGACCATAGGTTTGTATGCTCTTGGGCTACCTGCTGTTGATTTCTCCATTTTGGAAACCCTGACAGTTTGTCTCTAATACTTTGTGGCCATGCACTGAAAATACATAATGTAACAATACTCGTGGGCTTAAATGTATTTATTTAAATATAGTAGTTACCAAGTGATAGCTCTGTGCTTGCAAGAAGTGTTCATAAAAGTCTGTCACAGACCATCACTGAAATGGGTTAGAAACTGTTAAAGGAGCTGGAGCTTTTAATTTTTAATTTTTTTTCTCCTCAGTGATTTGAGATATTTAATCGGGCCTCATCTTAATCACCTTAAAGAGGTTACCTAGATTTATCCAAATCATTATATACAAAAAGGATATTGATACATGCAGATTCACGCATGCATACTCGAATGTATCTAGAATAAATTCCTTAGCATCATATAAGAGATGGAAAATACAGGGAAACTGTTAATGATTGCCTTCAAATTTATGGTGTGATTGACTCTAATTAAAAAAAAAAAAGAAGGGGAGATGAACTATTTTCTAAACCAAATGCAGTGCCTACATACCTGCTGATTAAAAAGAGATAACTTATGTATGCTTACTTAGGGAAAATATTTAAAGACTTGAAAGAGAAATAACTTTGATACAGAAATATTTGAATCTGTATTCATAGCTTTAGTGAATTTTAGCTGTTTCATTATAAAGCATCTATAGAGTTATCAACCTTTTGTTCCTGTTCTATCATAGCCAGGCTATGTAGTGTTACAGATACTTTAGTAAAGCAATTTATTTTATTTTATTATTTATGCGTATATTGTAGATGTCTGAACCAATCTAAACTGCCACTCAGGTTTCTGAGGTGTATATGGAAATAGATAAAAGTTTTAGGCCAACTAAAAAAATCCACAGTAGTGGTTTTTGTTTTGGTTCAGGTTTTCTTTTGCCAATGTTCATGTGGGTATTTGCTTTGTGGTAGCAAACTCTCATGGCCTTTGGGACCTAGAGGATTTTTCTTCTGCAGTCCAAGGGATCCAAGGTGGCTGTGATTCTGTGTCTGCAAGCCCATAACACTCATGTGCGCCCCAACACACAGTGTGCACCTACATACAATGCAAACAAACACATGGCCAGCCACAAATCAATGTGGGAGGGAGCAGCGCCTTTCCAGGCACCTGTGTAAACACTGGCTGCACTCGGGTGTCACAGCTCCACCTTTGGGGTTGAAGCTCAGCGGTGGGTGTGCACACACCTGCAGCATGGAGTCTCTGGGAGCTGCTGGGAGATGCTCAAGCTGTGTAGCAACCGACATCCAGCCCCCCTCTCCCCCAGTTGCTGGCCCCTGGACACTCAAGTCCCTCAGGCATATGGTCATGCTCCAGCAGCTCATACTTACTCCTACTGGCCCGCTCATGGGCTAGTCCCACTTGAAGTTTGCTAGCACTGACGCATACATGCACACAAGACCAGTTAGAAACAGGGTGTAGTAAGAGTATCAGATGGACTGCGCTGGTGAAGTGTAAGGCTCATGCATGCAGCATAATCAAGAAGCTGCCTACATGGGATTGTCCCCTGTTATCTTCTTTGTCCTCTGTTTTCCCATGTTTGTTTCTCTCCAGACTACCTTAGTCCCTCCCTTTACACACCTTTGGTGCTTCCCTTAAACATCCCATAGTAAGTTTTGTACAGTGCTGCATTCTCCTTAAAAAATTCCCATGATAAATTGTATGTAGTCCTCAAACTCTCTGTTCTGTCCCTGAATTCTCATCCCCTTGTATCCTGTAAGAAGTCTTAGACCCCTTTATGTAATCCCTCAGTTTGCACAGCTTTCTAGGGAATTTCCTACACTTGTTTTAGGGAGTTTTGCACCAGGAACAAGATCTGAATTAGTCTCCTTTCAAGGTTTTAGGACTGGTGAGTCAGTGTGCTTGGTTTTCACTACCTGTTCTTCTGATCCTTGCCGTGGCTTCGTGTTTAGTTTGCTTAGCCTTTAGTCAGATAACCTAACATACTCTGTTACAGGAAAATACTTCTGCAGTGCCTTCTGATCCCAGCTACTAGACCAAGACTGTGGCGGCTGGAGTAGAATTCATCTTGCTTAACCTTATATGTCTGCAGCACAGGCACAGCAAACAGCTTTGTGTACTGGAGCTCATTCTGCACTTGGTAGAGATAAGTAGTAACTTTTAGGGGACATTTCTCCTATACTTCAGATATTTATGTAAAACTTTATAATTAACAATGTTGCACCAAAGGCCACTAGTTAACTTGTGAGTATCTGCTGAGGTTTGGACAGCATCGCACACAGAGTTGATTAGGTTTCAGATGAGCAAAAGCAGGGACAGGTGAGCACCTTCTGGAACTTCCTGTCTGCTATTTGGCATCACGAAAATCTAAAAATGTTTGAAGGGAGATTAATGAGATTCTGTTACTGAGGACAAAGACATTTCTGTGGGTAATAGTTTGTGGGAAACTTGAAGAGCTCCATGTCATACTAGAGAAAGAAGGAAAGGCATTTGAAGAAGAGGGACTTTAATTAGAAAGAAAAGACTGATGTACTCACCTAGGACTCTGGGGCTTCAGAAGGTATGTGAAGAATTCTAGGACAAAATCAAAGATCATAGTTCAAATGCCACCAACTAAAAACTGCTGAAAGTGTCATTCCTTGCTATGTTAAATGAAAAAGAATATATTCTTCCTCTGAGTTGAAGTTCATGGTTTTCAAACACAGTTTGAAACAAACTTAAGGACTTATTTTCAAAGGCTATCAGTCATTACTGTACTACTGACTTTAAGCAGACCTGCCGTTTTTCAGGGCCACGAAAGTTTGATCTGAGATCTGTGGACCTTAGGATATAAAGTGGAAGATCTTGGGGTTTGAAGTTTTTCTTACATTAATAAATGTCAGTATACATACTGTTTTCATTTTGTCCAAGTCTAGAGCAGTTTCAGCAGATGCAAACGATGTGTTCTCAGTGGGTAGATGGATATGAGCAGGAGTTTATAGCATGTTGCATCATGTTTTCTACTTTTAGGGCTTGTGTGGGCAAAACCAAAGATCTTTCAGCAGACAAAGGAGCGCTGCTGATTATTAAGAAGATAGATGGAGGGAGATGGTGTTTTGACTGTCATTGTAAAAATGTGATTAAAAACCACAATATGATAGAAAAGCACAGATTTAATATAGATTTAGTAGACATGCTGCACTCACATATTTATTACAAGACTGACATCCAAGCCTCTAATTTGTCTTCACGCAGAGTGGAATGATTTGAAGATGTGACTTTTTTCTAAGAGCCTTTTTGTAGAATATGACCATTTTTTTCAGTGGCCTGAAAAATAACATTAATTTACAAAACAGAGGATAAAGGCTGCCATGGCATAAGGTATAAGTGAATGACAGGAGGGAGCAAGGGACAGGGGATCTCTTACATCTCTTAAGAGAGGCCATCGCATCAAACACCTGAGTGAGAGAAGTCCACCAGTTCATGACAGTGCCAAACTTTTTCAACAGCTGCAGTCTCAGACTGTGTGCTCCTACTTTCACTATCTGGAGCAAACATCCCAGGCTAGCTAGGCATGACACATCCCATCATTACTCATTCCCATTTCACTCTGCCCTGTTTGCTGTTTTCCTGCACTTTGAGATCTAGGGCAGAGATTGAGTAGTATTTGAGGATTAAGTAATTTAGTCGTATTTGTAAAATTGGTTTGCTCAGGGGATTACAGATTTTCCAGCAGTATGGTTTTCTTTCTCTTCTGTTTTTGTTCTCTTCATATCCGTGCTTCCTTAAATAGCACCTCAGAAATTCTCACTTTCTTTATGGTCGTCATTGGCTTTGCTGTATCGCTTAGCTTTAGCTAAGCAGAAAAATAGAAATACAACTTTCTTGAGGTTATTTCTACCATATAATATTATCTGCTGAGTCATTACCCTAATTCCCTTCAAAATGAGCATCGTTAAGTTCTGGAAGACCTCATGGTCACTTTATTAATTTGCAGATGCCTACAAACCTACACTATGTGTACATAGTGTTTGGGATGTACTAGGGGGAAGGAAGCCTGGTATCAAAAATGCTTGGAGGATGAGAAGAGAGGAGAGCCAAAGGGGAAGGATTATTACCAGAATATAGCAAGCATTTGCAAACTGGCCAAAGGGGTAGGGTTTGGCATGGCAAGAGTTGGGGAAGCTGCAAGGCACAGATGGAAAAGGAAGGAGCGTGTCAGCAGTTTTCTCACTCAGTTTGAGTAAAGACGATAGGGGAACATCAATCTCTCTTATGTCATGAGAATGTAAGGCAAAATATCTAAAATGCCTACTTTTTTTTTTTCCCACAAATGGGATAATCCAGCATTTAAGTCTGAAGGCAAAAGATTCATTGGCTCAGCTGGATATGTAAAGGTATCATATTTATAGACCAGCTATTTCAGGAATGGAGCCTGTGTTCTTT
Source organism: Mesitornis unicolor (assembly GCF_000695765.1). NCBI lineage: Eukaryota > Metazoa > Chordata > Aves > Mesitornithiformes > Mesitornithidae > Mesitornis > Mesitornis unicolor. Next base: position 6,860 of record NW_010192306.1, read on the forward strand.
TGCATCACTTAAGGCAAAATATAACCTTGGCAAACAAAACCACTGGCAATTTTGCAGTTGCGTCATTCTCAAGTGAGTATTTAACATCAGAAAATGTTAGGACATTCATGATAAGCCACTGTTTTTACATAATCCTGTCAGTTATGGCTGTCCGGTGGCTGCAGTACAATATCTTGAACAGAAAATGTTCACTATCACAAGTCAAAGCAGCGTGAAGTAGGTAACTGGATTATGATATTGATGTCAAACTGTGGAATAAACTTAATACAGTAATTGGGTGTCTAAATGTGATTTGAAACTAAGGTTTAATCAGAAGAGGGGTTTTTTTATTCCTGGGAATAAAAAGAATAAACCCAGGAATCTGGCTCAGTGACAATTCTTTAAATTGTGGACAATGTGTAGTAATTTGCTTCAAAAGACAAATACCTTATGGGTTTTGTGCTTATTCTGTGGAGAGTCTCTTATGTGAACTGCTCTACACAGAGATTTTGACTGACCTCTTGTACATGGAAAAATGTCATAGCGAATTTGGGACTGAGTCAAAATTCCATTGGATAGCCATGCTAAGGGATGCATTTAGGGAGGCAGACACGGAAAAATGTGGCAGAACAGATCAGAACTAAACACTAATATATTAAAAAGAAATTGTTAAAATATTTACTAACAAAAACTTTATTCGCAAGATGTGAAGAGATGAAATAGCATGCAGTGAGATGCTAAACTAACCAGTTAAGTCTTTCAGCAAAAGATACCTGAAGGAAGTAACAGCAGATCAATCAGGTTTTCATTTTATCTGTCTTAATTCAACCTGCTTTTCATAGCATAAGAAGTGTAAGAATTTAGCTGCCTTTAAGCTGTACTATAAGAAGCCAAAGCCTTCACAGCTTTCCAGTTTTTCTTGCAAAGCTGCTGCTTCAGTTAATACTTTAATGAAAATGTCCCTCGTGGTTTGCTTGGCTTTGGGGATATTCATGTGTCTTGGGCCATGATGTAAAGGTGTGCCCAATTCGAGAACAGGGCCTGCTCTATGCTGTGCAACTACATCTCTTGGAGTAACCGAGGGGAATACCCATGCTGAAAGCAGTTTTCCATCCATTCCTTCCAGATTTGCAGGTAGATATATGTTTAATGCATAGCTACAAAAGACTCGTACCTTGTTGTGGAGGGTGATAGATTTCCCTGCTGGAGGCCAGCCATAGAAAAGCAAGGCTTTCCACTTGAGTCATTTACTCACAGATGCAATCACGCAAAAGTTGCTGTTTTAACAGTGAGCTAATAACACTTCTCAAGACTTCTCTCTTAGGGAGCAATGCAATTGTCTGAGGTCGCACTGCTTTTCACCACCTTTGTTTTTTGACTTCCTGACTCCAGGACATTTTGCTCAGTTCTGGCAGTTCTTTAGCAGCACTTTTTAGCAGTGTCTGCAGGAGGCAGATACCATCAGCAATGTCCAGACCTACACGTGCATGACCTGGCCACAGAATTTCACTGTCTTGAAGATGTTACCTTCAAAATATGGTAAATTCAGTATTAACTCCAAACTAACTGCTTAAAGATCTTGACCTATCTGGTGTCTTAATGCAACCCACAAAATTTTCTGGGTATTGTACAGTCACTGAAAAATTTCCAAGAGCCTCTTGAAAGCTTTCTGAAAGACAACACAGTCCATATATGTTTGGTATGTGTCATGTGCTGCTGGTGTGCGTTGGTTGTTCAGTGACAGTGCACAGCCTGAAAATACAGTCAGTGTAAGATCAGGCTGCCAAAAGGAATCTGTTGTTCTTGAAGTACCTGAAAATGCAGTGATGCTGCAAATCCAATTCAGCATAATTCCGCGAAATAATTTTCTGGAAAGTTTTGTGATGTTGTCAGTTTTACAGTCACTGAAAGTGTCTTTCAGGTAGCTTTTTAGAAGGTTATTCTTCTACATTCTTCTACAGTGGACTCATTCTTTTGTACACAGTTCAAGATTCAGAGCATTATTTTATGTTCCTTTTTGCTGCCTTCTTTGGGCAGATCTGATACGTTTTACCTACACTGTGCCTTCCAGTTCTTCATTTTTTTTAAGCTACTTTTAACTTAATGCAAGATGATTTTCTCACAGTTATTGTCTTATTTGAATTATCTAAATTGATTTTTTTTTCAGGTGACCAGGCAGTTTTAGAATGCAACTGGAAGTCTCGTCTCCTTTTTAAATTTTTTTTAATGGTAATAATGTTTCCTCATTTGTTTTTTTATTAATTCATTTTAGCTATGATTAAAATCACCTGCAAGCTCTTTGTGGTTGGAAGACAATCCTCAGGAGCCCCCTTTTTGCTGCTTGCCAATGTGACTGTCTTTTCTTCGTAACCATTTATTCCCTTTTTTCCACTTTTCATGGCATTTTGGCATGAGCATTTTGGCATGAGCATTCTGCTTTGTTGGTCCCTTTCTGATGAAACCACCCTGTAGCATTGCAGTGATCCACTCCTCCTTTTTCTAGCCATTGAAAAATACCAGAAAATTCTTAGTTCTACAATGTGTTTTACTAAAGATCCTCAAAACTTGTTTATGTGAAAGCTGAAAATTATGCCTGTCTGTGGAAAAGTGTTTGTTTGTTTTTTTTAAAACTGACATTTAAATTCCATAAATTTGAGTGGTGATTTTCTTATTTGCTTCTTCTGCAAGTATTTGCTTTAAATTTATTTTCATTGTGGCAGCACATATGTGGTACTCACTGCTGGGACATGCAACTTACATGCCCAAACATTCAGAGGAACTAACAAAGATTTCTGCAGGTCGAAACCTGGTATGCCTGTGTTTTTGTTACAGCCAATCAGATGTGATTTTGTAGGCAGAAGAGCATGTTCTTGCCCTCAGTGGATAATTTAGTTATCAAAGTTGGATGGGCTCTTCATCAGTGCTGCTGTGTGAACAAATTTCAGGTACCCAGGTCATGCTCAGTCCATAATTAGTTGTCTCTGCTCTCCCATTCATACCCAGCCATGTCAATGATGCTGTGCTGCTGCTAATGAGGTTCTCTAAGAGGTTTTAGAAGGTGTTTTTGTATTGTGGTGGTACTTGGAAGGCTTTTATCCTCACCCACTACCTTGTAGTGCGTACCTGCTCCTTCACCATTCATTGGTTCCCGGTCTGTCTCGCTTTCCATGGTGTCACTCACAATCAGTGCAACCCTCTTTCTCCTTCCAGCTGGGGAACCTGAGTAGTTCATGATTTTATTATTGTTCTTCAGTTTGATACAATCTGTTCCTGACCATCTGTACCCACTCATGCTGAGAATATCAATACTGTAATTTTCCATCCCCCTCATAACTTGAGCTGATTTTTCCAGCTTGCAGCATTGTATGTACATGCCAGAATCTCATACATAACATGGAGTGACTCTGGAGCAGCAGGTATTTCAGGGTTTGAGCTTCTTGCTGAGGCAGGGTTGGACTGAGGCTTGTTGCACAGATTCGTTTGGGACTATCCGCTAATCCAAGGAACTGAGATGGAAATTGTCATGGAGACAAAGTGAAGACTTAGCCAGTAATATTTTTGAAGAGGGAGGTGGTCAGCCTTGCATCCAGCTCCCACGCTTGAAGAATCAAGAGAGAAATTTCGGTCTGGCCTCTGTCTTTGATGTACCCAGCCTTGGTAGACCTGTCAGGAGTGTACATAACCTTGCTAACACAACTCTTTGGATCGGGGTCTCCTAAGCAACCCAACACAGAAAGGTACTGGTTCCAGAAATGGGGAAAATGTGGGTTTGCATCTGTGTGTGGGGTGTGTGTATGTGTATGTGTGTGTACTCCGCATAATTCTGGCAATTTATATTCTAGTACACTCAGAATTAAGCAGGTTAATTTAGCTTTTTCTCTATTTGTTCATAGCTGGTGCTTAGAGGATTTGGAAAATCCTATTCTCAGCCATCAGCTAATTTAATTTACATTGAAAATACTACACCTGTTACATGTTGTCTGGTGAACTATTTTATTGTTTTTTTGAAGTGCTTTTTTTCATCACATAATGTCATGATGTAAAATGCTTCTAAGTGGCATGTGACTAGAAATCTGATAAATTACATCCTTTCAGTATTTAATTAATCCTTCAGGTCCTGCAGACTCTGACATTTGTGTGTGTGAGAGTATCAGGGAAAATAAAGATGGATAATGGACTCTAACAAGATATTTCAGTGATGTTATAAACCACAGGAGTGAAGTTCAGATGGTTTATGGTCCAGTTAACAGAAACTCTCAATAGTATTATATCTCTATAAATCAAAATTTGTCTGTTGCTTATTTTCTATATGTGGTTCTGACTCATGAATCTATGCCCTGTAGAAATTTCTATTCCTTCTTGAGTCATGCAAATGTTGCCTCCTATCACCCCAGATCTTGCTTTCTCCAATGATTAGCCCTGTTGCACCCTACTCTGTTGTCATGTATTTTTTTTTTTTACTTCATTTTGGGGGGGGGGGGGAAGCATTGATTTTTCTTCTTTTAAAAAAAATAATGTTGAATTCATTGTAACAAAATTGGAGAAGTGCAAGAGGCAGTAAGTATACACACAATATAGAACCAAACAGGAAAAAAGTTAATGTAAACACAAACAGAATACTTTATGCTACTTCCCTCATGCTATCTTCATCCTGCTTCTGAAGATGAAGATCTAAACACAGCAAAACATCATTGATAAGCACATGTGAGCACCATCAGATAAAGAGACAATATATTCCTCCCTCTGAAATGGTGTAGTCGGGTAGTGAACAGGTTTACCTTTTCCTCTTTAAGCTGTTCTGTGAAAGTGCAAAGCAAAGCTGAGATATCTTTGCATATGCTTCTTCTCCTATGTACTGATATGGCGAAAAAGCATGACTTAAAGCAAAGGATTTAAACAGTTGCTGGATATGAAATCACGGACAGCAGCAGTGTAGGCTGCAGGGCAATAACAGATGAAATTATGAAAGCGTAAGATGCTACATCGGGTGGACAAAGCCACAGGAGGCAACTTTCTGACTAGAAATGAGGAACAGTTCCTTGCGAGAGAAGCAGGCAGCCGTGTGTCCAACACGTGCTCCTTGCTTTCAGGGTGAGTCAGCAGTATCATCGCTGGCTGGCCTGCAGTCATCTGATGCTACGGGTCAGAGACAGCTCTTCCATTAGTAAATCTTAGGCTGCATCTGCTGAAGGATAGAAAGAATTTAACTTTTTCTTCTATAACAGAAATGTTGAGGTGTTAAGCAATGGAACTGCTTTCAGTAATAGCCAGATTGGCAAAATCTGACTGCCTATCTTTAAGTGAGGTTGTTTACGTTCTGCTGCCCTAGACAATGCCCTAAATGACATTTTTTTGTATTGGAGTGGGTTGTCTTTGAAGTCAGATCAAACGTCTCATCTGTTGGTCAATAAAAGGTAACAAAGCTGGTGACAGGGCTGGAAGGATGTCCTATGAGGAGCAGCTAAGGACTTTGTGCTTGTCCAGTTTGGAGAAAAGGAAGCTGAGGGGCAACCTCATTGCTCTCTACATCTTCCTGAGGAGGGGACGTGGAGAGGGAGATGCCGAGCTCTTCTCCCTGGTATCCAGTCACAGGACACGAGGGGTCGGTTCAAAGCTGCACTGGGCGGGGGGTTAGATTGGACATCAGGAAGCTTTTCTTTGCCAAGAGGGTGGTCAAACACTGGAACAGGCGTCCTGGAGAGGTGGTAAATGCATCAAGCCTGTCAGTATTTGAAAGGCATTTGCACAATGCTTTAACTTTTGGTCAGATCTGAAGTGGTCAGGCAGTTGGACCAGATGGTCATTGTAGGTTCCTTCAACTGAAAATATGCTATTCTATGCTATACTACTGAAGACATCATTGGTAAAACTTGCAATGTGGAGTCTGGATCCATGGTCAGTATAGTGAAGGAAAGCGAGGAGGGAAAACCTCTGGATCACCACTGTAAATCATTATTTCCTTGGAAAAGGCAGGTTGCCAGTTTCATTAAAACTAGATGACCAGAAAAATAATGTTTTTTGACACCAATTTGTCAAATGTTGACTTGCCCTTCACTCCTTTTGAGGCACAGTGATTTTTACATAAGTAGCAATGCTTTGTTTCCATAAATAACTCATTTTTCTATACCTTTTATGACTGAGTTTCAGACATGGGTGTGTCACAGGCCACTCTATGGTTTTTGAACTGCTGAAAGCCATTAATGCTTTTGAAAATGATGGTGAATACCTATGAAATCCATAGGTATATGATGGGTTCTTGCTTGCTATTCTTTGAAACAGCTGGCACAGAAATACATCCACAGAAAGGTGGCTACTCATCAGAACAGCTCACATTCAAGATGGAAATATAGGAAAGAATTCACCCAGCTAACTAGAGGAGTTTCCTTGGGTATTTACTGTTAACACATAAATGAAAAATAGGAAATATTATTAATCTAGCCACTGTTATGGAGAGAAGTACAACAGTAGTGAGACGAGCATTGTAAGGACAGGACTGCATTACTGAAGCAACTATACACATCTGACTCTCAGAGCAGCTGGATAACTTCTTGCTTTTGCACATGCAACAGGTTTATTGCTTCCCCTAAATTCATGTGTAAAACAAACTTGATCCACTGTGTCATTGATGCTAGAAAGCTTCAGTGCCTCCTCATTCTGCTATATGGGAGAGCACATAAATGTGCTGTGGAAATCCTCCTTCTGCAGAAGTAGAGATGATGCTGGGAAGTCTTTCTGTGCAGGTGCATCCTGTTCAGGCTGTGTAGTACATCAGCTCTGCAGCAGTAACCTTAATTGTAGCATGTTGCTTAATGAAACATAGGCTACGCAGCAGTTGTAGCTCAGTGTCATGTACTTTCTAGGTATTAGGGTAGCTACTGGTTCTATTCTTTTCCTTTTCAACTAACAAAAACCCTTGCTCTTGAAAGTGTCACCCACTAGTTTTCTAGCAGATGTAGTCCCTTTTCTAAGAGACAAGGCAGGCTTTAACAGCTGATAGTCTGAGACTGAAATAACTCCCTTTACCTTCAAAGAAGGAAATTCACTATATTTCCATTCTTGATACCTGTCTTTGAAATGCAAGATGAAATGTCAGAAATTAGCTCATATTTGATTACTTCTTTCCTTCAATCCCTTTCTTTGCAAGACAGTCCTTCATAAAGGATGAGGTTTTTTTGTTGTCCACTGTGGAAACAGAAAATGTTTCCAAGCTGCTGCTTCTCCCACCTCACTATCATCAGGAAAAGTTGGAAATAAAAGTAAAAATAGAAAGGTATGATCCATTAATATTTTAACTATCTTTGCTGTCTGACATGAATCCTAACATACAAATTTACATGAAAAATTTAAGACACTGTGTACTAAGGAGGGTAGTAATTCTACTTTAAGGTTGCATTTTTTCTTAGACTAATATTGGTAATAAAAACAGTCGAGCTTTTGTGCACATTAATCCTTTTTCAGAATGTTTTGTTTTCCTATTTATTAGGAAATCATTATGAATTTAATTATATTAATGTAGCTAGTGAATGAATCTTGTTTTAATCATACTTGTGCTTTTAAGTATGGCAGAACTCTGGTCTGGAGAGCAGAACACAAAGCAGGCATTGTTGTGTTACCATGTGTTTGCTGACTCTCATTTGGCCTAATGCAGTTTTTCCCTTAGCCTAGTAAAATGCCAGAGTTGATTAATTTTGATTAATACAGTTCTTCATAAACTTTTTATGCTGCACAGTTTGATTTTATCCAAGATATGTCAACTAGAGTCATGGGGAGCTTTTTCAGGAAAATAGTACTAGAAAGTGTCATGTATGTGCTAGTGATCTTAACACACAAGAAAGAAATTGTTTTCCAGTTAGACTTCAGCTTTTTTATTTAATGTGTAAAATGAACTTCCACAAAATACTGGCTCCTTGCTCCATCTACTAGAGCTAAAATTATAATGGAAGATTGCTTTAGTAAAAAAAAAAACAACAAAAAACCAAACCTGTGCCTGTACCCTTATACTTTCAGAAGCAGTTTAGAAGTGCTATCATTTCTGCTTTTACCTGTTATTTGAATTAACTGAACTTCTTGATTACTTTTCTGGTCATTTGGCAGATGCAAAACCTAGATAGGTAGACTTCTAGATAGAAAATACCATATGCTAAGCTTTAATTATCATCCCTTTCAGGCATGTTTTCATTATCAAAGCTGCTATATTCCAAGTCTGTGAGAATTAACCTTAGTTGAAAATCCAAATGGCTAAAAGCCATCTACCTTTGGATTTTGAGGAAAATGAGCAGTCAAACCAGTGTTTTCTTTCTCTCTCCAACAGAGAGGCAACAACTTAAACTGGGTGCAGTGGAAGAAGGAATTCAGTAAAGGGCTGGTTTTGTGTGGGTGGACGTTACTGTCTCTGCTGAACAGATCTGCAGCATTTTGAGAACTTCCCTTTCGTGTGATACTTTGGGAAAAGCTTAAACAGTTCTCCCCAGCAATGCCCCTCTGCCTCCAAAACCCACTCTCTTTATTTTTCTTCAAAGATCAATTTAACCCCATCTCATGACAATGTCTGTGAAAAAAATAGTAATTTTCCACTTATTTAATGTTGCTACCTTTATCTTAGTGCTGTCTTCTCATTCCAATCTGCTGAATTTACCAGAGTTACCCACCTGTTGCATTTTGTCTATGGCTCTATGTCACAGGCTGTTGTCTGGGCTATTTTTCTATCAATATCCAGGGCACTTGACTCTTCACACATGACTAGGCTTTCTAGGCATCATTGTAAGAATAATAATAATAATTCAGGATATTATTACTACTTTAAATAATGAATAATTGATTGAGAGACAGAATCACATAGTAGACTCCATAAATAGAGAAGTGGGAAAAGAATAATTTCTATCCTGCAGTTTTGGGACTTTCAAGCTGTCACTACAATAGGAATGAATATATTCCTGAGGTCTGGTACAGGATACTCTGTACCAACTCTGAAGGACAATCTTATGACTGAATGGAAAAAAAATATCACAGGATTTAAGAATACTTGTGCTTCTTCTGAACCAGCTTGAGTTTCAGAAATGTAGGAGGGCTCAAGGATTAGAAGGCAGCAAACAGGGAAGGCAATACTGCATCCATATCTTACAGGAACATGGGATAATGCTCTAAGCACCTACTGTGCCAATGTGAGACAGCGTTTTATGTGTTGAATAATGTCTATATACTCATTATTTTGTATTTTGAAACCCATATAGTATCTGACAACTCAGACCAGTTAAAAAGAAACCAAAGTTCCCAAGTTGGGGACAATCTTTAACTTTTTTTTTTTAAATAGCAATGAATGGTCTGTGAATGACCGATAAAAATAGACTCTTATGGTTTTGGTAGGATTCCTGAAAATCAGCTGGATAATGGCTACACTGTTGAAAACAAAATCCTTGACTTATTACTCTCAGAGCTTCCTTGAGTACAGAAATTAACTTATTTAAAAACATGGACGATGCAGGTCAAGAATCAAAACAGAAACGTGTAACTGAAGAACTCTCATTACACAGGAATTTTTAGCTTCTCTTAAAAATTCCTCCTTGGAGTTTCAACCGACTAATTGAACAATAATCAAAACTGAATTGTCAAATTCTGGTCTCGCCAGAGACTTCTCCAGGCTGAACAACACCAACTCTCTCAGCCTTAAAACAGAAAACAACCTAACTGATCTGAGCCTTTCTTCAGCTTTCAGCCAATTGTGCTTATAGTACATGTACATGCCAGGGTCTCTCCACACATCACATTTCAAAATACAACCTGGATACCAGCTCCTCGGTCCACAGAGATAATTAAATTAAATAATTCAATAATTCAAAAAAATTCCTCCTGAAATAAGCCAAATTAAAATGTAGATGATGCTATACAAAATAATCAGCCTCCTCAATTTAGGGGGAAGCTGAGAAAGATCCAAGGCTGCACCAGCAAACCAGTCCACGATGGTTTGATAGCACTTAGTATAGGACCTTGGAATCACAAATTGTTGCAGTGTAGTTTTGTCCTTCCTCAACAGGAATTTGAGGAGTCCCTTGCAAAATGCCTCCAGGAAGAGTCTACAGGATGCATTTCTTGCTGGTTATGCATCTGATCTGATCCATCAAGAGTCTGAGTACTGGAAGTTTTCAACCAGTAACGTGGTTTTAATTTTCCCCATTCCCTGATCCATAACAGAATACTTTAAAGTTCCTTTCATATCAGCTATATAAGATGTTTTCCAAATTGATGTTTCAACTTGGGACAAAAATAACGAAAAGAATTAGTTACACTGGATTTCTCCCTTATACAAAACACTATAAAGCAGATGTTAGCATTACCTTTTCAGGAAAGAATTACACTTAGCATGCTCAAATGATGAATCTACCAACTCATTTACTCTTGTAGTTGCTATGAGGAAGGAAATGGGAGCAAGTATAATGAGTCCCTTGGTGAAAGACATTTTGTGGTAATATATAAAACCAGGTTAAAATATCACAGTTTCCTTGGGAACCCCTCTTGTCTGACAGAACTGGAAAGGAACAGAAAAAAAATAGGTATCAGAAAACTTAATAACCCTGCTGGTGTCAGTACACTTAGATGACTTAGAGGAATCACCAAAAGAAAGTATCACGTACCTTTGATATATAACTGGAGTGAATTTTCAGCTGTAGATTATACAGCAGAAGAACAATTTCAACAGAAGAATGTAAAACAGGGATGGGAATCTGTTTTTTTTCAGAGTATGGTAGTGAGCTCTGAACAAGAGCCAAGATGAACAGAAGGGCAGGTACCTGGAGACACGTGAATGCAAAGGTCAGAATCCATAGACTTTGCACTACTGAAGGAATTACAAATGAACACTCCTTAAAAATAAGGTTCATGAATGATCATACTATATGATAATAATTTGTCCTGTTGGTCGATTGTAGATTATTCTTGATGCCATTACTCTGGAGTAGGTAGAGAAGTCTGTGCTTTGACTATATTTTCATCAGTATGTCACCTGAGCAATGTACATAAGAGTAACTGCATGAGACAATTCTGTGCAGGCTGACAGAAACGTGAACCGATAATGTTTTGATTTAATTGCAGGAAAATGCAAGGAACAATAGGTCGAACTGATGAGGAGAAAGGAAGGTAGAAGCATAGAAAGGTCAAGTTGAACCATTTCTTCAGTGAGTCACAGGATGTCTTTTGCTCTGAATCTGCTCTTTCTTTTCAAAGTAAATAGCTAGATAATACATAGGGATTACAGTTCCTGTCTGTGGATTTGTTTGTTTATAGTTACCCACTTAATGCTACAGAATCTAGTGAGAACAGGGCAAATACCGAGGAGAAAAGATAGCTCTTGAAATTCTATAATCATGCTGAGAGGTTTTTGTAATTTGTGAATGAAAAATCACAGGTGTGTTGAAATGCTTACAGAAGCAGACACTGTAAATCCAGAAAGTTCGGAGGTAAATATCTATTGGAAAGAAATTCAGATGAATGAAGCAATGCACAAAGAACTATAGTGATGTCTTGCAACCAAAACTATGGTCAGAATATTGTTAGTGTTTGCTGTTGAGACATGGCATCAAATATTTTCGGAGTAGCTGGATAACCTGACAGGGTGGAGAGATTGCTTTTAAGTGTTCTGGTTCTTTTTAATTATTCTTAGAAGCAACTGAGTGATTTCTCTCTTTCCTCGCTTCCCCAGGATAAAATGTAGTTTCGCAAAGAGATCAGCCGAGTTAATTCTTCCATTCAACATTTACAGATTGATAAGGACTGTACTATCTTTGGTAATCTGATGACACACAGTTCTACATTTCCTTCTCTTTCTGACTTAGATGCCAGATTTATCTAGTGCCTGGAAGAAACAAGGAACTGGGTGAGAGCCAGCTGGCTGGAATCCAGTCCGAAAGGTGAAGGTGATGTGAACTGGAAGAACAAAATACTTTGAGGACTTGATGAAAATCATATAGTTTATTTTACAAGGTATCTGCTCAAATAGAATACGTGCAGTTTCTATACAATGCACTATGTATAATGACAAAAGGTCTATTGTACATAATTCTACATCAAGAAATGGAGCAGGCTCATTTCAGCTATGGATGCCAAGGGCATTTCTTCGATAGAATTATAATTTGATTACTATATGTGCATGACAATAGGTATGGATTATTGTTGTTTGTTGCTTTACCACAGCTGACCTATCATGTCCCTCTGGTGATCTGTTTCTCCAGAACTTGTTTTTCAAAGGAATGCTGTCTTCAGCCCAACACTGCATGCAGAACTCTTTAGCTAGTGAGGATACATCCTAGAATTTATTCTCTGTGGAAATGCAGCTAATTAGGATCAGGATACGTTCAGGAAGATTACTTTTTTTTAAGGCCTTTGTACCTGGTTATAAGTTGGTGTCATAGCTGGGTATAAATAGTGCCAGCTTCAGGAATTTATCATCTGCGGTGGAGATTTCAAACTGTCCAAACTAAACTTCACAAAATGGCTTTATTATTGCTATGTACACTTACATGGTATCTAGTGTTGATGTGAAACAGAAGTTATGTCTCATAATGTAAGAGAACAGCAGACAGAAGTCTACTGTTTATAAATAGATTGAAAACCCACAGATCTCGACTGAATTGTTTCTTTGGCATTCTTGGACAGACTATTTCCTGTTTATGTGGGCTGGATGGCATTTTGGGCGTTGTCAAGAAATAATTTCTTGCCATCAAAATGACTGCTCAGGCATGGGATTTACAGGTAGCAAAAGCGTTTTGAGGGGTTTACTCCACCACGGCCTAGTTGCCAGGGCAGGAGGAGGCCTTCCTTCTCCAGCCTTCTCTCATCCGTGTCCCAAATGCTCTTCTGGGTTGGTGGAAATTGTCCAGACAGACTTGGGCAAATTTCGCACCTTGTGCTGGCAGAGGACGTGCTGTAGGCAACCATGGAGCAGCAGCTCTGTTGGGCTGGACCTGCAGGGCCTCACCGCGGTGCCACTCCTGGCCTGGGGGAGCCGAGGCCTGCCCAGTTCC
>NW_010192307.1:0-12847 GCF_000695765.1 Mesitornis unicolor
CCAGCCTGGCCCTCCTGGCCAGGAGGGAACACAGATGGCTGGGGAGAAACCAGAGATGGTCTGGGTTTTCCCTCACTCTGGTTGGGCCTGGGATTTCCCTTCAGCCCTCCCTGCTGTCCCCAGGCAGCTCCGATTCCCTGCCGCAAGCAGGTCTGGGGCACAGCTCTTTGTCATCACAAACTGGGAGGCACCGGAGGGGCCCCTGTCAAGGGAGAATGGATGCTCAAGAAGCCCAGGGGACTGCCAGCCTCCCTCAGGACTGATCCTTGCTGGAGCCTCCCTGGGCATGGAGGGAGCAGGATGTGGACCTGGAAGGGGGACAGGACACAGGCACCGAGGGATAACCACTGCTGATGCATCCATGGGAACTTTGGGGCCAGGCGACCGACCAACTGGTGCCTGTGGCTGGCCCAGCTCTGACAGGATTGCCATGCCTGGGATTAGATGTAGATTTTGAGCTAAATGTAGCAGGGGTTTCTGAGCGGTGCCCCTCTCCATGTACCCACTGCCGTCCCTGCAGCTGAAGGCAGAGCAGCTGGCGGGACCCCGGCACTCAAAGCAGCTCTCTGTTTCAAACCATCCAGGTGTGTGCATCATCTTGACCATTAGGCTGCTGATTATGTATGTTTTCCTTCCCTTCTCTACTTTTTTTTCCAAGGACCAAGGACATTCATGAAGCTGGGGAGAGTTTACATATTAGGCCTGGGCAAGAGCAATTTTGTAGGGGATGGACAGAGGGAATCCAGTTAACTGCCTCCTTGCCTGAGTGTTTGGAATCACTCTCCTGGGTCAGGGAAGATGGTGGCTCGGTTTGTATGCTTGAAAGGAACAGAAAATGAAAATAAAACCAGGATTTATATTAAAAATGCAATGGAAGGGTCTTATGGCTTGGTCAGGAAAACAAAGCAGAAGGTGCTTAAGATTCAGTGGTTACAGCGGGAGTTAAGAAATTGGCTTAAGCAAGAGTGAGACATTCCTGACTGTGTTTTGTCCATATGCTCATGGGAACATTCAGAGCCCCTCAGAGGCAGTGATGCTAGTAGAAAGCAAATAGTTTTCACTGCCATTAAAATCCCTTACCAAAAAATCTGATAAAAAACTGGCTTAAAGACAAAATTTGTGTCATTCTTACATACACTTATCTTCCTGTTTTTGAGGCCACCTCTGCTCATCCTTTCTTTCTCAGTTTTCCTAAAGTGCCCCAAGTTCACCTCTAGAGTAATAAATCTCATTACTGATGCCCTTAGTTTCCTTTCAGTACATTTCTTTGTTTGAAGTTGAACACTGGAAACAACTGTATCTTTACTGATGATCAGCGTCTAATCATTTTTAAATGTTGATGCAGTACAGTTACACCAAGTATCATGCAGGATTTCTATGATGTGTTCTTCCCTTTGTGTCACACCTTTATCTCATTACCCAAGGCAGGAATGGCATTTAAATAGAGCACATTTCTTTCTTGCTGAGGAGAAGTGCTTCTAGTTTCCTATGTAAAATATCCATATTTAGGATCCTCCAGATTAGTTGCTTTTTCCACTATTCACTGATCATCACAAATAAGGCACCATCCAATGAAAAGGATAGCTCCTTACTCAAAATGAAGGAAAGAAACCTTGCAGTAGAGCTTTTAATATCCCAGTCCTACTGAACAGTCTGTTCAAACACCATTCAGGGCTCTGCATCAGATGAGGCGAGTGTGGCTGAGTGAACTCCATACCAACAAGCTTCCACTTAATCCTTATCCTTTTACAGAAGGCAAAAGGGCTTTCGTTAACTTTGTGTAATCAGGCTTTGAAAGAGCAGGCAGAGGAAAGGGGTGCTTGCCTCTGGCAAGCTTCATCTCCTCTGATCTCTGTCTGCTCCTCTGACATATCCAGCAGTGAACACTGGAGGCAAAGGCTTGAAGCTTGTTCTTAGTTTGTCCTTTTTTTTTGCATGTGACTGTTTTCACACACTTAGAGTAACAGAGTAAGATCTGTTACTCTCTACTGGATCCCAAATGTGCTTCCAGCACTGAAACCCAACTAAATAACTACTCCAATCAGCAGGCTAGCCTTCCCTTCACCACTCTTAATAACCCTTCTGCCTACCAGGCTTCTGGTACAAAAGTACCCGGGACAAAAAATGTGGTGCTCAAATACAGACTGAGGATGTGAAAACAAACACGTTTCAGAGAGCAGGTGGATCTTCAGAGAGCAGAAACCTTCCTAGCTGAAAGGACCTCACCTCTGTGCTTTACTCCTGGAAGTCGGAGGGCAACAGATGACCAATTCCAGAGAACAATTCATTTTACAGAACTAAGAAACGGCAGTAAATGAATACAAATATTTTACAAACATGGGATTTTATTCACGTAGTCAGTCGAGAGTAAATTCACTAAAAAGCCCTGAAAAAAAATCTCAAGACTAAACATAATACTGACTTTATGGCAATTACTGGAGTCAAACGTGGAGACACACATGACTTTTAATGCTGCTGCTACTCTAATGTCTTATCAGTTCTTTGTTAACTTCATACAGCCTTCATCAGCTCAATTATTAATATGAAAACTTTTCCATTTCATTCCTTCAGATTAATGTCATATCTTTTTTGAAGATTTTTCTCCTTTCTAGGATGAAATCTCATCTTTTCCCTATTTACTCGGCAGGGATAGATCCCAACACAATACTAGGAGTTATCTCAAAAACAGTTAATTGTGAAGATTTGGGAAGAAACGTAAGAAATTTTAGTTAGGATGTTGTTCAAATTTGTTAATTCTTTCAAGTCACTTCCAAGGAAGTGTATACAGAACTGTATTGATATAAATCCCTTTAGATTGGTTTATATTACCTTGGATTTTCATCTTTCAAGAGGCAACAGCCCCTTTCATTTTTACTTGTCAAACTGTCTGCTTAAAGATGACTCCTTTAACGAAAGTTCACTGTCCTGAGAGTTATTTTGCTATGAGATAGTATATTGGCCCTAAACTCATCTGAAATTATTTCTCTGAAATAATGAGAAATCTATTTATTTTCATATTGTGATGCTTGCACACTTTGGGAGTCTTATGGTTTGAGGCCATCATTGACTACGTATTTCATTGTCTTATCCTTTTCTGCTTGAACCTTCCTGAGTGTCTGCCATGGCTAAGCTCCCTTGGGGGCTCTGCACTTTGAATTCCCCTCACCAGCACTTCTGGCACCTCCAGCAAAATGATACATGGGCAATAGGGCAGTCTCTCCAACCAGATTTCACAGAGATGTCAGGGGCATTACAGAGGGTGAGAGAAGAGCTTAGGAAATGGGATACATTTTCAGAAAGAAAGCAACTTTATCTTAGGATGAAGTACATCAGATGGCCTAGTCTTAAGGCTAGTGAGGCATCCTAGGCGTTGCAGGAGCTCAAGGACAGCAAAGAAAAAAGAGAAAGGGGATACAAACAAGTATTTGAGGTGCCTGCAGACAGTATTTGACCCTCTGCAGGCACTAAGTACAACTGGCCATGAACTGAGCCCCTTCTTTGGCAACAAGGGCACAGCCTGACAGCAGCCGTGTCCTTGGTCAGTCAGGTCAGGAGGGAGTTGGAAGAGTCAATGTGGTCAAGTTGCCTTATACTGACAACACTGAAGGAAGAAGAATAGGAATGGTGAAGTCGAGGGTTTATGTGATACAAGTAAGTCAGCCAACATGCAAGTGCCAGGACGGCCTGTGTTGGCAGGGTGCAAATGCATACGGAATTGCTCAAGTGCGTGGAGCTGTTGTTTCAGACATACCTTTTCAGTACACTTTACTGGCTGACTTGGGCATACAAGCCGTGCTTGTATGGCTGGAAGTGTGTACCATATGATATTTCTATACACCACTGGAATAAGGCTTAATAACTCTTGATGTTGTATAATAATTGATACGGCTTTTAATAATACCACTTTCAAGTGAACTTGTTTTACCACTGGATATTCTTACAAGTGATGAAGTCACAGGATGAACTCCTGCCTTACTTGAGTTGGTGAGGACTAAAACCACAAAGAGATTTAAAGTCAGTCCAATAATAGACCATAAGGTATATCAAGAAACAGAAAAGTGCGCTACTGCTTCCAGCAAGACATATAATTGATAGTTACCATGAAGCTCAACAATTATCTAAAATGCTACTCTGAAAAATGAACATTTGGAAATGTGCCAGATTGCAAACTCCAATGTTTATGATCAGACAGCGCAGGCGATGCTTTCTTTTAGAAAGCGGGTACAATGAGAAACAAATGACAAAAGCATTTGATTTGATGTGTGTGGTCTTCATCAAATTAGCAAAAAATCCTTGGAGGGCAGGATGAGAGTTTGCAGGCATCATTAAAGAAATTTATTTTTAAAGGGACTTTGAAAGAGGGGTGTATGAATAGCTGGGGGGAAAAGTCTGATTGGATGGAATACAGACAAATTAGAGGAGTTATTACTAATTTTTGTTTTCGTCTTTGGTAACCAGTTCTTAGACGTTGTGATTTCCTGGAAAGACTTGTTACTGTGAAAACAAGATGTGTTTAAGAGAATCCTAAGTGCACCACCCAAAAGTGGAGTCCCCACATGTTGCTGTTTACACGTGGAAATTTGGGTCAGCACTAGGCCAGTGCCTTTATAATGTTTTGTTTGGTTTGGTTTTCAGGTGGTTTTTTTGTTTGGTGGTTTTTTTTGGTTTTTTCATGTGAAAAGCAGATTGGATTAGTATATGCTAAAATTCAAACTTTTCTTCTTTTCCTGAGGTAGGAGTAATTTAACACTGAGGCTGATCATTGCTTGTTTTTGTGTTACTCTTTAAAGTTTATTTTGTGTAAGTGAAGAAGATAAATACTGATGGACAAGTAAAAAAAAGATGCTAACAGGTGTTCTCTGTACAATGTGCTGCTCAGTGCTTTACGCTTAGCCGACCATACACGTGCTAGGACTTTTCTTTTTCAAAACTAAACCTAATTAGTCCACTTATTCTACGTGCAGCAGGCATTTGAAGAAATATCTAATGAACATGTGATCAGCTCTGGTGCTGTAAATACAAATGAAAGGTCACAGGCAGAACAGCTTCTGCTTGTGAAGTCTCCTGATTTAAAATGTGGCTCCCAAACTGCTGATCACACTGATCTTTTACTTATGCTTTTGGATAGCAAATGCTGCTCGAAACAGCAGCAGCCAGTCAGATCTAGCCACTGTTAGGTGAAGTGTCAATCTTATCACTCAAATAAAATAAAAAATAAATGAAAAAAAAAGTCTTTCTTCTACAGTTTCCAGCCAAGAGCTCTTTTTGAAGAAAAATAGCTCTCCATAAAAAAAAAATTACAGAGGAGAGGATGATTTTTCCAGTTTCAAAGTATATGAAAAATTGTGATGCTATACCCTTTTGTCATCTAATTATGAGAAATAAAGGCTCCCCCATTTTCCAGTTTTACATTTGCATTTATAATACCATGTTGCCATGGTGAAATCTTGTAATCCTTGACTTCTTTGATGGAAACATATCCTTATAGGAATATAAGGGGGGAAAAAAAAAGACCAGCCAAAACTGACTGCATCCAGGGTTTTTTTGCTCTGCTGGCCAGAGCCCTCCCTGCCTGTAGGCAGCTTTGCAGGCAGTGATGGAGCTGGCAGCGTAGGTTTTGGAGTCAGAGGCTACTCGGGGCCATTTCATCTCGGTGACACTCGAGGAGGGCGTCCCGTGCGGAGCACGCGGAGGTGGCATGTCCTCGCTGAGGGGACAAAAGAGGGCTGGATGTGTCAAACGGAATCAAGCCACAAAAAGCTGGAGAAGCTGCCCATTGTCCCTAGCTCGTGCTATTAAATGTGGGATTAAGGAGGAAGCAGCCCCCCGGCTCATTGGACCCATTCAAGAGGAGCTTGTTCCAAAATTTTTTGACAGGGGTGGCTTCTATTCAGAGCCCCAGCTGATATCACCAGCCACACAAAGGGGCTTTAGGGGGTTAATTAAAACCAGGTAATGGAAAGAATTGAGTACTGACACTTCACAAATGCCACCGTGGATCCAAAGCAAGAGAAAAGACATATGGTAGGAAGAGCAACCTCCCTGCTGCCACCAGTGCTCTTATATTCAGCCAGTGATTGGCACTTGATTATTTTTTCAGGTGAAACTGAACATTAGCTGTTAGTTCCCATTCTTTTGCTGTGAAACGTGAGCAGGATTGGTTGACAGCCAGCGTCTTAGGGATCAGCAGCCCCTACCAGCCTCGGAGAATCCAGATGGTCCCCCCAAATACTCCTGTACAAATCTCACTGCACATCCTTTGCCCTCATCTTCAGGTTATGAAGTGCTACAGTCAGTGTTTCTCCCCTTGTTGGTCTGGTGTGAAAGCATGCGAGACGCTCTAAAACTAATGGCATACTGGTTTCTAAAGGCTGTGCTTTAAGCACACCAGGACTCCGAGGTGTTTGCCACAGACCTGTGTGGCAGCTAGGGTGCTGGGGCAGGACAGTGAATCTGCATGGTGCTTGCAGTAACCCCTGCTGGCATATGTAAACTCAACAAATAATTATCTAGGTCTAGAGCTTCCCGAAATGGAGTGAATAAAAAGCGAAAAAATACACACTTAGGACATCCACTAAATGTTATAAGCTTATGACAGGCTTAGCCAGTTGTGAGCTCTCTGGGAAAAACAGCCAGAAGCATTTATCGTTTATCATGGGAGATTGCATATCTGTATTACTTTGACACTTCTTTTGATAAATTTATTTCTGTTTTATTTTCTAAAACCAAAGTACCTAAATACAGAACAAAACAATTCTATCTAGATGAAAGCAAAAGGTTTGGCTTTGAGGTCTAGTTTCTTTTTTTCTACCAATTTTTTTAAAAACTTATTTTTGTGGAAATTCCCTTTTTTGATCTTCTACGGGGAGCTGAGCTCTAGTTAGCACTAAATCAGCAGCCCCAATCTTTTCTGATAATGCCGCTATTTACAGAGTGAGCACTTTTTGTGATTTAACTGCTGAACGACATTGTATTTCAAGTGTGGTCTCAGCTCCTAAATTCAGAAGTGCTGCGCTAACTAGACATGAATATTACAGCCTGGAGAGAGGGGTCTATTCTAGAGATATTGACAGATGGACAATTTGCTGTAAATCAACCTGGGCCACTAACATGTATCACAACAGCTACTTCATGGCAATTTGTTTGCAAGTGGGCTATTACTCAGCAGTAAATGCGAAACAAATGTCCCTTCTCTGGGGGAGCAGAAAGCTTCCTTCCTTCTCCCATAGGTTACCAGGGTAAGAGCAGGGTTGCAAGCAATTAATGCAAAATATGGAGATGTAAACTGTTTTAGCTCCATTGATGCCAGTCCTCAGGGGGTGCAGCAGTACCACTGGTGGGATGAAGTTGACTTTGGTGGGTTGGGGTGCACAAAGTGTACCCCACACATCGAGGTTGCTGTGTGGTAAATCTAGCCCTCCCACATCTCACTGTCTTCCCTGCCCTTCAGAATGAATTTGCAGGCATTTCCCTGTTTCATAGGTACGCTGTAGGATAAATCAGTTAAAGCCTGGAAACCATTCAAATATTAGAGCTGTGAGAGATACTGGAGAAGAAGAGAGAGATGAGGCTTATTATTACCAAAGACAGATAACTTTCTTTCCACAAATACATCTTCTGTGCCTTATTTCTTAAATTTTAAAAAAAATTAAATTGAATCTCAAATTGTAACAAATACTGACCTGTCCTTTGCAAAATGGTAGGTAGCAAATGTTGCACAGTCCAGAAGGGAGAAACCTGTCATGAAAGTCTGCCTGCTATTGACCACACCAAGCAGAAACTGAAGCATCTTGGCAGTCTGGGCAAAACCTGCTCCTAGCTTGAGATGGAGGCTTCCTTTCTTCCCTGGAGGAAACACCCCAGTCCATCCCTGGGGCTTTTCCCTACCTTAGATCCCTCCTGATGATACACCTCCTTCCTCTTTTAGAAGAGGCTGTACTGCAGAGACCCAAGCACTGCAAGTGTCCCATTTGTCTCCTCTCTCACCCTTGCTTTCTTCTGTCTTTTTTAGAAACGTACAAGGAAAATAAACGCTTCACACCTGAACAAGGATGAAGATGAGTCAAGTGGAGACCTCAGTCAGATCTCATGTTGTCCCCTTAACTGCCCATTCCTAGGAGCAAGGCAATTTGTAACGAATCTTTGCATAAAAAGACAAAATATTCTGATTATTGTTGTCTGTTGTTGTTTAGTGCATGCCTTCACAGCACTGAGTGTTTGAGTAGAGGCTGGTTTTCACCCCGTGTCTGACTGCCAGGAAACAGCTGATGTGGGATTACTTGCCCCACACGGGGATTTTTATTCCCAGGTTTGTAAATCTGGCACATCCAGCAAGGCATGTTTGTCAGAGGTGCTGCAAAACAAGGCACATGCTGTGGGTATACTGACTCTGGAGCCATCACCTTGAGATTTTTATGGTTAAACAGTAACAAATTCCTGATCTCTTATTAATACTCTGGCCTCCACATAATAATAGAAAAATGAAAGCTAACGAGGGCACTCAATAAATAGTTATATACAAAAAGCTTTTATGTTGTTTTAGAGCTACTGTCGGATCCTGCCTGATGTCCATTGCTACTGTTTGCTTATACAGACTGGATAAGGAAGAGCTGAAAGGACAGCCGAGAGACACCCATCCCTGTAAATACAGCTGTGTAGTAGCAGCAGCAATATCCAGATCTTAAAGAAAGAAAGATCTTTTCTCTGTTGTAGACTTTCTTATTTTTCTTATCAGTTGAACAAGTATGTACCAAGGTGTTACCAGGCACTGTTTGAGGCTGGAGTTTTACTTGTGCAAGATCCATTTAACTGGGGAAATAAACTCTGTGCTGCTGTAGTGTTGTGTTTTTCTGCTGTAAGGAGAGGCTGTATCACAGCAAGTTTTGTAGTAAATACTACTGCCAGGCTGAGAAAACCAGAGGCTGAACATCATACTGACAAGCAGAGATCCAGAACTGATGTTGCTTTGGCCCAGCTCATATAACTGCTGTGGATATCCTATGAGAACTGAGTGTGATTGCAACCAGAGTACCTCTAAACCTCGACTTTTATAAAACTGACCTCTAAATGGATGCCTCTGTATCACAGAATTCAATCCCAGCACAGTGGCATTTTTCAATCTCAGTGTGTAATTGCATATAAATTGGCATGCAAGCACTTCCACCCTATGCACATGTTGCTGTACATCCTCTCCTGGAACCAGAGCTGTAGGAGCCACTGGCATGGGAGAGAGGGGTTTGCAGGATTTGACCTGTTGCTTTTGCCTTCCCACCTTGCTGCCACCCTCCCCCTGCTCCCTCCCAGATGAGATGGAGAGAAGTCAGCTTCGGTACCTCAGACCTGGTCAACCTGGGCATTTGCCTGCTGGGGAGCAGTATCCTGTGGCAGTGGGGGGGAAACCTGAGGGCTGTCCCAGAGCACCACATCAGACACTTGCCAATAACACCTTCACTTGCAGCTTTTGGCAGCAGGTAATCCACGGCAAAGAGGCAGCTGCTGTATGCTTGCGAAGGGGTGTCTGATCAAAGACTTTGAAGTTGTTCGGCTAAAGAGGATTAGTCGCGGTCCAGCAGAGACAGGGTAAAGACTAACTAAATGAAACACAGTTCATATGGTTTCATGGGTCTGTTAAAAGAAACATTGCCTTCTGGTAAAATGGGCATTTCGCGCATTGTTCCTTTTTGCATCAGTCCTTTTCAGCCCTTGGATTTTTGTCTGTAAGGAAAATGGTTCTTTATTATCCTGGCAGCGCCTCCAAAGTAGGGAGAACTTCTGCCCCAATGGGCTAAAAGATATGTCACTTCCAAAAATCCCGTTACAGGTGGGGCTTGGCTGGACGGGCAGAGGCACAGGAGTGCAGAGGCTATGCGAGAGGTTGAGATGCTCAATCTGCCCAGGCAGAGAAGCTGCCCTTGGGAGGGAGAGTGGGAGGTGACAGTACAAAGTGTGGGCGAGCCCTAAAGAGTGGGATTTGCTGAGCAAAAAAGCTGGGGAATACGATGAGAAGCTTAAGGACTGGTGCCCACTCAGGGAAGAAAAATGGAACTGTATGAGTAATGACCAAAGGAAATGTCAATTTCCATACCAGCTGTGTTTTTTCATGTTTATACTACTCAGATTAGTTTTGCATTGTTTTTGTGGCTTGGCAACAGTGATGTTTAGTGTGATTTGTGTCCATTCATAACACGGTGAGGCCTGAGATCATTTCATAGCATGATAAAACTGGCAAAATACTTGGCTTTTAAATTAAAATATTCAAGTAGAGTTTCTACTAACATTCATGATCGCAGCAAATGGTGATGTGCTTTTAAAAAAAATGAAAGATGAGATGTTTTAAGGCATATGGCACAAGGGGTTCGAATAGGTACCCAGATTAGCAGAATAGCTCCACACAGCAATTTCTGGCCCAAAAGGACTAATTAGCTGGGATTCCTTGGCAGCCCAGAGCTAACAGTGTGGCGCTAATTCAGGTTTCTCTCCATGGTGCTCACCTCTTCACCTGGCTGCAGGAGTACAATACCAATCTTCAAGTAGTCTGGAAAGCAGTAACCCCTGTTGGACCCTGATTAACTCGGCATTAGCACTAGCTCAGGTGTATCTACATCAGTGGTATGGTTTATCCCCAGACTAGGAGTAAAGCCATTATTAATACCAGAGGCATTTTGCATCATCACTCAAAATATTTAAAAAGTGTATTTCATCACCTGCCATAATTTCCTAAACTGCTGCCATTTGATTTCAAAAGTAGTCAAGCAAACAATATATTAATTGCAGGTATGATCAGTGGACTCAATGTTTTACCAGACATCAACTTTATGTGTAAGCTCTGGAGTGATGTTTGTCAGAAACCAATAAGCTTGAGTTCTTATACTGCATACCTTTAATTCAAGTGTAACCAGAGTTACCTTCAAAGTTTGTCACAAATTCAGTGAACATAGTAGTTGTTCAATACACTAATTCTACACAAGAAATAGTTACCTCATTTGGAAACAAATTTCAGTAGCTGACATACATATCCCAAATTGTGACAAGTTTCTGTTAGTTTCACAAATACTAAATATCAGCCTATTTTGTGCTCAATGTCTCAAGAAGCATGCAAGATCTTGTATGTCCCAGCCAGCAGACAGTCGCTCAGGACTCGGGAGTCAGAGGAATAAACTGGGACTACTCCTCAAAAGCCCAGGTCTGACCTGGCAGCGGTTGCTCCCTTGCTTTCAGCAGCTGGTCTGTTTTGACCAGATGACTATGCATATGTCCCATGAAGAAGAAAATGGAGCAGATAAATTTACTCCTTTTTCATTTTTTTCTCTGCATTTTTGTCCTGACTTCTTTAAAGACCCTCTATCCCAACAGCACCCTCCTGATCAGCTCAGTGTGCTGCTCCCTCTCCTGTGGCCATCTTCGAGGAGATTAAAGCTTCCTGCTCAATCTTGCCATTTAATCAATGAGCTTTGGAGTGTTTAAACACTCCTAAAAAGACCAGAAAGCTAAAAGCCAAACCCTTTCTAATAGTGTATCTTAAGAAGGAAAATAGAGAAGATGTTTTCTGTCTTTGTGGTTGTTATGGGCACCAGCACAGACTGGAGGTCGTGGAGCGATGCCTGCAAAAACAGAAGCCAAACTTGTATCTTCATTATTCACTTGCTGGTAGGAAACACACTAATAACTAATGACGTAGTTTCCACTCTGATTCCTCTTTCTGTTGAGTAGCTTTTCAGAGAAATTCCTTTGTGCTAAAGCTTCCTGTTTGATCTCTGTTGGAAGAGACCATTTTGGGAAACCTTAAAGAAAGCTGCTCCAGACTTCTTTGAGTCACGCAGATGAGAGGAGAGTTTTCCTATACATTCAAATAACAATGCTGCACATGAAATCACAGTTATGATCAACCGTGCTTATTTTTATTTCCCTTCCTTGTGAAGAAATACAAGATTGAGGAAAAATTATTTCATACTTAACAAAACTCCAGATCACGTAAACCAGAATGGAGAGATATGCACTGTTCGCAGTGGAGTTAATGTGTTAATAATAACCTTCAAAATTCCTGTAACAGTGTAATGATGTAAAAGCTGAAAGTTGTACCAAAGATATATTATGAAAGTGGTTTAGTATCCTTTCCTCCCCAGCATTTCTCCTGTTTCTCATCAATAGAATGTAAACAAGGGAACAAGATGAAAAATGCCATTATTAGTGACAAGGTTACAAAATCAATCTGTGATAGTGGGGAAATTCAAACAATTAGGGATTCTCATACCAGAGTGAGTTAAATGTGTTACATTTAAAAGTCATTGTATAGTTACTGTCCTAAACTTGTATGTATTTTGATGCCATTTACCATTTTCTCTCTTCATTTAATATCTTTGTCTTCCCAGCCAGAGCACTGAATGGAAAAACAGTCTCTGATACTATGGATTCAATGTATTGCCCTCCCCACAGCTACCCTTACTATTACAAAGCTGCAGAGATACCAAGCTGATTTTGGAAGAGCTCAGAGTGCCAAAGCTGCCAGTGTCCAGAGTAATCATCTGGCAGGACTGGCTGAGCAAACTCCTTCCTCACCAAGCTGCTTCTCAAAGGGTGCTTGCCAGGGTGAGGAGGAGATCCGACTGCCTGTGAAAGGGGGGCATGGAGCAACATAGAAAGCTATGTTCCTTTTTCACATAATTTTGTCTGGCAGAAGTGGTGAGCAGGCTTCAAAATTGGTAGTCTGGTGGAAACTATGTTGAACATTAACTCCTAGAGGTCAAGAAGCCATATTACAAAACCAGTCCCCAGTGGGACTGAGCATCATTGGCAATCCCAGCAGACTTGCAGGTCCCAGACTGGAGAAGGTTTGGAAGGCTTCCTGCTG
>NW_010192307.1:12878-14065 GCF_000695765.1 Mesitornis unicolor
CCATCTGCACTGTACCCATTGCATGGGACAGTCAGAGGGACCAGCCAGGGAGAAGGACTCTCTCCTCAAACTCTTCTTTCACATAAAATAACTGAAATGAGTTTTACACATGGCAATTTCCACAGTGCTTACGTACAAGGGAAAAATATCAATGTCTTTCCCTGTACTGACCAGACTAGTGTTGCTAATCTACAGTTTAGAAATTGCACTCAATTAGCAGGTGCTCCTTTACCAGGCCAGCTGCATGAGAAATTAATTAAATTTAATGGATGCAATTTTTTATTTGAAACTACATTTTTTTAAAGCTTCAGGAAGAAGCAATTATTTGCAGTGTATGCTGTGTATTCAAAAAGAAATGAAAATAACATAGGAAAATATCATCCACTCTGATTTGCAAAACCAACATAAGTCTACATTTCATATAGATAGGAGGAAAATATCTGCCTACTGTTTAAGGATTCTGGTTCCTATTCTGCTCATGGGGATCCCATAGAGAAATATTTCTAGCACAAATAAATTCCTGGATGCTGGATATGCCTTGAATTAAAAAGAATAAAGAAAAGGGAGAGAGAAAAGAATCAGAGAATCTGCAGTAGTTTCTGTTTTGTAATTAAACAACCAGGGCACAAAGCCACTGAATTGAAGTAGGCCTGGGTGTTTTGCAGTTCACCCAGATCTCAAGAATTGCCACCAATTTAAATAATTTTCCAGTTCTAAACAAGAACAAAATGTTGAAGTGTTGACAACTTCCATAAAGCAAAACCCCCCAAAATATCAGCTCAAACAAATATCAGTATCACATCTCTACAGTTTGTTTCAAAAATTACAAAAGGATTTATTTTAAGGGTGAAATTTCTGATCCCATCTCTCTCCTTGATAAGTGTGTAAAGCCTCATCCCTGCTCGGGCACAGCACAATGATTAACTTCGACCATGCAGCACAGAGTAAAGAAAAAGGAAAGTGGAGGTTTTGCCTTCAGTCCAGGGAGAGAAATCATCTGCCCTGGCAGTTTTTTTCCAGCAAGTGATGCAGGGAGGGAGGAGGCAAAGTGTCTTTTGGAGGCTCTCATTTTCATCTGAGAGCAAGTTGGCAATTAAAGCTGACTCTGCCTGTTCATTAGATCACATTAGAAAAACAAAAAAGCCCAAGTAGAGGGGAAACTCTCTAAATAAATTTGGTGCACTCTT
>NW_010192307.1:14096-26888 GCF_000695765.1 Mesitornis unicolor
ATCAATAGTTATGACTAGTCAATGCGCTCAATTTGTAAGCTAACTGCTTCTGAAGTAGAACCATATGGTTGCATTAAAACATCTTTTTTGTGCTTAATTTGAGGCAATGATGCACCCTAATCAGCCGTGTGCAGATGAGACCCCTAATTGATGAATAATGAATCACGTGCTCTCGCTCTGATTGCGGCATCACCAAATTAATCCTTTTAATCACTTGAAGTTGAATTGTTTTGCAGGCCAAGGTTTGCTTCAATGGCCAAGTCGCGGCGCTGCAGGTGGAGGGGATGCCTTGTGAGACGCTGTCCTCCACTCTGTCTGGCAGTAAGGCTGCTCCTCTCCCACTTCTCCAGGGCACAGAAGACATGTAGAGGAGGACATAGCAAGACCTGCAGCATCAGAATTTAACTGTGAGGACAGAAAGGGCTTCATTTTCCCCCAGTGTCACCATGTCACTACCTCTGTTCACCCCATGGTGTTTCACACCTCCTTGGTGTGAGGCAACTGAGCCCATGGAGCTTTAGCGAAGTAGAGGGGACAACACAGCACGGGTAGGGACAGCAAAGTTGCTTCACATCATTCATCAGTATCCACCCAAGTGGCTTTTAGGACATAGTTTAGGCTGTGAAAGGATCACCTTGCTGTGACAACAACTTAACAAGGTGAGTACAAGCAAGTTGCAACATTGAAAGGTAAATACCAAGCCCAGGTGACAGCTGGCAGTGCTTCCAGTCCATGTCTCTGCCTTAACCTAAGAAGCTGTAATACATGGTGTGCTGGCTATATCTGCTGAAGCTCAGCCTGACTGCACAGGAAAACCTAAGTAGGAAAGGGATTTCCTTGTCCATAGTCATATCCTTGTGTCTCCCCATTTCTTTTTCCCTGAATCTGTGATTGGTGATCCCTGCCCAGGGCTCATTCTGCCTTCGGTGCCATGGCTCTGTACATGCAGGGCCAGATTTTAAAATTAATTTTGATGCACCTGAGTATGGATATCTACCAACATCAGAAGAGCTTAGATGGTGTTATCCCCTCACCAGCAACAAACCAGGACAGGACATCATTGCTGACAATTTTCATGGTGGTTACCTGTGCAGACACTGAAACTGCAAGTAGAAGACTTTACTACATTTCTAAATTAATGTTCTTGCCTAGATCAGCACAGACACTGAACTTAAAGCAAAAATCTAAAGTTACATTTAATCAAAGAAGATACTCATGCGCTAGCACTTTAAATAAGTAAAAAAGTCAATAATGATTTGTCTGGTGTTCATTATAAAACTGAAACATTTGTGCTGTATTATTTTTCCATTGCTACCTCTGAGCCTTTCATATAGAGGATGAATTGATTATCCCTATCTGTCAGAAGCATCCAGCTCTGGCATTATTGACCTCATACAGTTAATTGCACAATTATCTTTCAACTCTGCAATCAAGTGCTGCTTATTCCTGTTTTGAATTTTTTAAATCTTACTGTTGAACCTTTAGCTGCAGCTGAATAAAAATTTCTATTTTCCCTTCTTCCTCACACTAATAAACATAATGTACTCACACTGGCCTGTATTATCTTTCCATTTTTAATGGCATCACAGTTCACAACTGTTTTGGTAGTACAGTGCATAAACAGTACATATGCCGGTAGTGATGCTTAGTGATCTCAGGGAGCCTACAAATAAGAATGTAATTTATAACAAGAGGATGTGAATGCTTTAAATTAAGAGATGAAAGGCTCAATGACACTGGCGTGGGAAATTGTTCCAAAACATTGCAGGGACTCAGTGTTACCAGGCTGCTTTGGTGCCTTGTTTCTTCTCATACACAAAACAAACTTGGCCTTCTCTCATTGATGTGATACTAGGCAAAAAAATACCAAACAAAAAACCAACCCTACACAATGCTATTTGCTCTTCAGTGTCTCTACAAAAGCTGGGACATGTGTTAACTTCTACCCTCCGCAGTATGTTAAAGGATGACCAGGTGTCCGAAGGCTGAGCTGTGCTCTTTCAGCTGGCCAGCCTCTCAGTGCTGTGCTTTCTGAAGGGCTGACAAGCTGGGGAAAGGAGGGCTCATTATTTTAAATGCTGTACTCTAATTTTCAGAAATTCTGTGTAACTGCAACTGCCACCAAAGACTGAAAAAGTGGGGGGACAGAACTTGTTTGCAATACTTTAACAAAGTGCATGCCTCTGTATTTTTTAATTGATTAATAGCTGTCAATAGCACTATCATTTTATTAAAATACTTCTGTTCAAAACAGTACTACAACTCTACTAAATCTGTAGTTCCCCTACTGGACATCCATGCAGTCACTGTCTTCTGTCCTTTCCAAAATGCAAAAGCTCTTTTTCCACCCCACTGCAAACTCCAGTAATCCCACTCAACTTCAGTTTATCACCAAAGGGCATCAGTAAACTTTTTTCCAGTTTTCTCTCTTTTTGCTTTATTAATTTTGGACACTCCCATCTCCACCTCTTCTATTCTTCAATAGCCAGGGAAGAGGGCACCCAGCTTCTCCAGAGGAGGATGATTTTGCCCTGTTAACAGACTCCAGAGATGCCCAGTTAGATGCCCTGTGGCTGAGCATAGCTTACGAGCTCAGACTTCAGCTGCAAGACTGTGGCAGTGCTATGGCTTCAGGCTGTCCAGGAGCCTCAGCAGAGCAAGCTAGCAGCTCCCCAGTGGATGCAGTGGCAGATATGCCACATAAATCCAGGCCCAGCCTGCTGAAGGCCTGCTGCTAGCTGCACCACAAGCTCAGCATCCTCAGACTGGCTTAGAAAAAACAAACCAAAAAATTCTTGTCACCTGAAAAATAAGGTTTTGGCCAACCCAGAGAGATATGGGCTTTCAGTGTACATCCCCCTGACTTATCACTCTATTGTAAAAGCAGAGGCAGATGTCTCAGCTTTGCTGGCTTTGGTGCCCTGCACAGCGGGGCGACGGCTGCCAGGCACACCAAATGGCCCTGCGAGCAGGAGAGGGGAGAACTACATCTCTCCTGCCCCTTCTTCTAATGAGGGACATCACCTCCACTGCAAATAAGACCCTTGTCAAAGGTGAAAATCTTGCCAATAGCCTGAGATCCCACACCTGCAGAGGTCTCATGAGGATGGAGCTGAGCACCACAGCCTCCAGCCTCAGCTATCAGGGTAAGAGAGAGGTGGCAGAGGTTTTGTATCAACACCACTATGGCTTTCACAGCAATGTCCCTGAGCAGCTGGGAGAAAGTAATCCCCCTTGTCCCACGTAGTCACAGTAGCACCCCCATAATGTGATGTGAGGGGATCATGCTACATCTGTGGGGTCATCCTTGGGAGACATCCAATGGAGAGCAACCAAGGACCACCTCATCCCCCTGCATCGCTGGGGATGCAACTTTCAGTTCCTCCATATTTTGAGGGTGTAAGGAACCATGGTGACGAATCCAAGCATAATCCCCATCCCTGCCACTGCAATTCTGCATGGAAGGGGGTTTTTAAAGGCATGTCCTCATGAGTGAAATTTGTGTTGGATGAGAACAGCACTCACAAGTTATTTCAAACACGTCCTGAGATTATACTTGTTTGTTACTTGAAAACCATATTTGGCTGGTTATTTTAGGGCTTTGCAGAATGATGGTCATTATGTGATATTGCTGACAGCTATTATTCCTGCTCCAGCTTTAATAAATGCCTGGCAGATTTAATAAAACTGATCCAGATTTAAAGAGTCCCTCTGGTGATAAATAACCTGGTAAAAATTTTCCACAGTCTACTCTCACTCTGGGATTTCTGCTTAGTTCAATTCATTAGGCAAAATAACTCACCTTACCTTATGAAAATCAAACTGTTTTCATCTACTTCAGGCATAGCTGCTGAACAAAAGAGTTCATAAATCTAAATAATTATAGTTAATGATTAATGCAATTAAAAATAAAAAAATACTGCAAACAGTTTTAATCAGCAGGTATTAAAAATAATTGAAATGGATGCTGCAAATCCTCAGATTTGAGAATTAATTTGATCGGGCTTTCTGCTGCTTTGACAAGAAAAAGGGGAGAAGCAGCTACAGGGCTTCTGGCAAAACCAGGTTGCCCAAGTAGTTTGCTCTTTGCCAAATGTAGGAGCAGGAGCTTCCCCAATCCACCTTTTCTTTTGCCTTTTTTTTAATGGTGGAGAGGGAGGAAACAACTCCTAAAACAAACTAATTTTTGGTCATTTTCTTCCCTTTGCAAACAGTTTGAAGACTGAGCAATTTGTACTTACAAATCTGTGCCATTAAGAGAGCGGGGACCCTAAATCCACATGCACACAAGCAGTAACTGTTTGTATGCCAAGCTGTTTGTAAGCCTGATTTGACAGCGTTGGGCTATTCATTCCTTTGTCAACTGTCCGTCGCAAAACGTTAACCTGCATGGGTCTTGGGGTATGGGAGAGCTAAATCTTCCTTCGACAACTGTATAATGACCAGACTGTTTCATTAGGAGGACAATTCACTCGACAAATCCAGCCCAAACAACTTATTTCACAATTTGTGAGTAGAATTAAATTTGGGGGGAGCAGTGCGGGGGGAGGCAGGAGGCGGGAGAAGGTGAGTGGCACACAATGTGCTGTGGGATCAGCGCATTAGGACAAGTGCTCCAGCCCATTGCAGCGGCGGCCGTGGGCCTGAATCCTGCAAGGCTCGCTGCATGCAGATCAGCGGATTAGGGGGTCCCCGGCATCAGGTCAAGTGTCTAGAGGGTAGCTGATAAACACCCCAAACCTGACAACAGATTTTTCTTTCTTCCTGCTCCACTTGTTAAGTGCCGGAGCAAATCTTCTGAATGGCGGTGGAGTTTACTTAGGGGCCTTTTCTTCCAGAAGACACTCTAGCCATTTTCTGAAGCCTATTTCAGGCAGTCTCTAGAATAAATTTGCTACGCATCCTGCACAAAAAAATCTCTCTTCCCTCCCCCTTCGCCTTCTTAACTATAGCCTTTGTCTCAAGGTGTGTGAACGAGGGGGGAAGAAATCTGCACTGAGAAAAGCAAAATTGTGGATTAAGTCGAGCACTTTGAAGATTGTCTGAATAACTGACTTTTCATATTTAAAAAAAGTTCTTCTTTTTCCTTAGAGATGGCTCTGCTTCTGAATAAACATAACAAATATTTTTCCAATGCTTCCACAAAAAGTGCCAATTACTGGGCTGAGGGATTCTCTGATGGAAAGTAACGTTTTTTATCATGGCCACCTGGCAATTGCAGCTCTCACTGAGAAGAAATGATAGGAAACTCTGCCAAGAGAGCATGAAATATATTCAAAATATTAAAAATCAAAGCCACCTTATAATATAGGACTGAGATGCCACTTCAGCATGACCCATGGATTCAGAGGTGGCAGTACAGGCAGCGGGCAATCTGCACATTTCATGCTCTGTTAGACACTGGAGGGTCTTAGCACTTCACAGGCACCTCCAGAGCCAGGACTGAAATGCAGCCTGCTAATGAGGTGAATAATTGTAAAGAGAGTACCGTTGATTTTATTTACCTTGGGGCCGAGGCCAAGAAGGATGGAGACAGCAGTTGACGGCAGCCTTTACCCTGCATCGTTGCTCCCGACGGTGCAGTCATTTGTCTTCCAGCCTCTCTACTGCCGCCTCTGCCCTTCCGATGGCTCAGGCATGGCGTGATACCAGCTTCTGGGAGCAAGCAACAGATTATTCTCAATTTTAGATGGCAGTCACACTGTGGCTGAGTTTGCAAAGGCAAAAAAAAAAGGTCAGCTGGGGGGAAAACTCCTGACCGAAGAGCATGGGTCCCAGGCCACCCACATGGCTTCCACCATCCCCTGCTCTGCTTCAGAGGGCTCTGGCCTGGAGTCCTGAGGTTTTTCATGTTTTCACTCCTCCCTTACTCCTACATGTGGCACCTCTCTGCTATGTCATACCTCTCCTTTGCTGGACCTGGGTCCTTCCTGCAGTCTCTAGTGTTTGCAGAGAAACCCTGGGGGTGCATATGGAGACCTGAGCCTGCAGGAAGCTTCCAGTCTTCAGAGGAGCTTACAGCTCCAGGAAAGCCCAAACCTCCATTCAATCAAAAGACACCACAAGAATGACCTGACTTTTATTTTCCTCTGTTTTGAAAGTGAAAAAAACATACACACACGCCCCAAATGGTGGCAGAGACCAACAGAGCAAACTACCCCTCTGAAGACACACCCTGCTGTTGCCACATATTGACTGGGGTAAAATCTGTGACACTGGCCATGGGGCTTCCTCAACACCAGGGGATCAGCAAGATGGCATCTGTCCCACTGCCACTGTCACAGCACTTCCCACCATGCTTGCCTGCAGGCCTTGCAAAGCTGTTGAGCCTCAGGACCACATGCTTGGTCACTGAATGTATCGCCTGATCCAAATCTGTGCATGCTATTCTCATGCTCAGCATCTTCCTTTTAAGATGCTTCCTTTTCTTTTAGATGAGATGCACTTCATGTAGAAGTGGGATGCAAACTATGTGTTTGGCAATTAAACTTTCTGTGCTGTCTGCAATGTCCTGCCTTCTTTACACGTGTATTGCTGCAAACAGTGCCAGCCATCTCCCAAACCGCAAGTGTGCAGTCAAGTTTCCTTGACTTCAGAAGCACTTCTGATTCAGGCAACAGTCTGTGGGAATTTCACTCATTCCCTTCTTCTCAGAGGTAGAGGCTTCAGGATGGCTTTAGCACTGGAGGATCAGCAGTGGCAGACAGCACCTGTGACTCTAGGGAAAGGCTAACGCTGCTGCTTATATGATGATTCAGTCAGCAATCAAAATTAATGGCAAGGTTGGGACTTGCTGTTCTCTGTTTATCCAGGAACAAAGGGAAGCAGAAGCAGTTGATGTGCAGTCACTACGTAGGACCCGCCAAGTAACCTACAGCTTTATTGGAAGTTAACAGGGTTTCTAGAGTGAGATGCAAATCTTTCCCATTAATTCAATACAACTTGTTTTCCCAGAAAGGGGATTACGAGCAGGTTGGTCTCACTCCACTTCCCATTTTGGTGTAATATACGCATGGGTATGCTTGGACAGCTGGACCTGCCAAAATTCCTCAGCCAGGAAATCAGGGTGGCCTTGACCTCCATTCTCCAGATGAAAAGGCAGTGGTCTACCTGGAGAAGAGCTCGCCTGCTTTCTGTGCAGTGGAAGGTGGGGCCTCCTCTGAACTCACTCCCAGCAACGACCAGGGGAACAGTTTCTGCACCAGAGGCAGGTTTTGTGCAGCTAAGTGCCTAACCCTGACGACTGCATTGAAGGAAAACCATGAGGAGAAATCAGCTTTTGATGGGAAGTGTGAGATGCATACAGGTCAGAGCACATAAAGAGATAAACTCTAACTTGAAAATAATTCTTGAGCTTATTATACTGTAATAGCTTTGGGAAAATCACTTCAACATGGACATATTACATTCTCTCAGACAGAGCTTCTACTAGCAGTAAGCCAAAGAGGTTATTTTCCTCTTTATTTCTAAATGCACCAGCTTTAAAAGACCCTTTCACGGACAGAAAAGCGTGTTTTGGCTAAATTATTCTACCCATGTAGAGGTTGCATGTAATTAAATTCTATCACTGAGATTACTAGTTATTAGGTTATATATGTATTTTTTAAAAAAGCAAGCATGTTTTTGCATCTGTGACAAGGGGTGGCATGAAGAAAACTGTAGTATATGCAAAGAATTGCTAAATAACTGATAAATAGGCTTAAGTTATTTAAACTGGCATCACAAGTAGCTTAAGCAGTATGTTTTGTATCATCTAAATTTCTAAATACCTGTAGTATATTTGTAAACATGGCAATCTAACATTTTGCTGAGCAGCACATTCACATTCAAATTAACATAAATGAGGATTTAACAGCTGATTGCACAGTGTGAATGATAGTAACTAATTGTGAGAGAGGGAGAGTTGTAAGATGATGGTCCTAATGCGATCAGCGATGCCTTGCAGGACAAATGTGAGTTTTTTTAAGACTGCTGCCTGCCACCGGGGAGGCGAATGCAACCGAGGGGCAATGTGGGCGAAGCTGGCAGTCGGAGGAGGGATGCTTGGAGAGCTGGCGAGAGGGGCTGCATGAAACCTTTTTCCTGTGGGCCCCCACCTCCTTTATGGTGGGGATCAATGGGCTCCCTGGCTATTGAATGCTGGTCCTCCTGGAGGAAGCAATTGTTCAGAGGTGTGGCTCATTTCAGGCATTTAATCTCCGCTGAATGGGGGCTGTGTTACCCGTTTTGCTTTCGGACGGGGGGATCGCAGGCAGCTGGTCAGTGGGAAGCAACAATGACTGCCGGCGACGAATGGGGGCAAGTGGCGGGCTGCGGGCGCCTGCGTCCCCACCGCCGACCCTGCTCATCTCCCTCCCCGGGAGGCCGTGTCGCACCCAGCGGGAGCCCAGCTTTTCTCCACTCTGCCATTGTAGCGTGGGGAGAGGCTTACCTGCGGGTTTTGTACTCGCCTAATAACACGACAGACACGGACAAGAGGGTCTGGAGCCAGGGGCTGCTGTGCACGGGGCTGCTGTAAGCAAAAGAGGAAAACAACCCCCCTCGTTTTCCTAACAGGAGGCAGCTAGCAGCTTCTCTGCACAAGACAGGGCTTTTGCTGCTGATCGGGTCTGGGGATTTCAGCATGTATTTACTGGAGCTCACCCTCCCAGCTGCCCCGCAGCAGCCGGGGAAGACCGGTTGCAAAGGGACTGTCTTTGGGCAGAGAGAGGTCAGCAGCCATGCAGTGGGCTGGCTGACTGGTGAGGTCTTGTTTTGGATGGGCTGGACTCACTCGTGCTGCTGGGAAAATGTCACTGGGAGCTGGCAGTTGCTGTGCCAGGGTAGTGGCTCGGCATCTGCGGCCACACAGCACAGGCTGTTGTGGCTTCCCTCTCCTTGGTTGGTGTCTGCCATAACCCAGTTTTCCATCCTCAGGGGTCAAGCCCTTGTTCCCTGCGGAAGCCTCGCCACACTAACTTACATGGAAAGAAGCAAAGTATTGAAGGCAGTGGCTGTGGGGCAGTACCACCAGCTTAGTCTCCAGCATGGACAATTGGGAGGAAGTCTGGCAGAAGGTACCTGGGTTACCTGCAACATATGCCCCTCAGTGGGAGGGACCATTTTCAGCCCCTGAGAAGCTTTGAATAGCTCCTCAAAGGATCCCCACTCTCTCCATGAGCTGTGCAGAGAACCGAGGTTAAATGTCCCATTTTCAACAGTGAGAATGCTTCACATCCCATCGTATTTTAACGTTACCTTTCAGTTTGATGTGTTGATGTGTTCATCTTTCAGCCTGAGGTGTTTGAGGAGCTATCCCCATTGCTAAAGTCAGCGATAACTCCCTCTCCCTAGCCATCTCCACCTCTCTCTTACCCCCACCCAGGGGCAAGGGAAGCCCTAAGGAAACCCCTCTTCCATCCTGATTTGCGCCAAGTCACTGTCTCTGCCCCTCCAACCCCCCAAGGAAAGGGAGGGGAAACAATATTTCTTCTATTGGAGTTGCTACATGCTCAGCCCACCTTCTCTGTGCAACGAGGACTCTGTCCTCTTTGGTACCCACCACAGTCAAGCACCATGCCCACAGGTGAACAAGTAGCAATGATGTAACACCTATGTTCCTGTTTGGGAGAAACTTTCTCAGTTAGTCCTGGGTTAAATTTTGCCAAATAGAAACAACACCAGAAAGTACAAGTGGTTGGGGTAACCTAAGATGCTTTCCTGGGCTGGCTTCACCTGTTTAGCTCAAGTTTGAAACAAATGCAAAACCAGAAAGATCAGATTCATTGCAGGATGAAGAGCTGCTTCCAGGTTTACTCAGGAGCCACAGAGACTGCAGCACCCACTTGAGCAAGGTTTCCCCCACGCGCACACCAGGGAGCTTTGAGATCATATTTTCTTGTCTGTGGAGAAGACAGTAGCCAGCAGGTTTCCCACACTTAGCTTGCTGGGTGCATTTTTTGTTTGTTTGTTTTGGTTTGTTTTGTTTAAATAAGAAAAAAATTCCTTATCAACCATGTTAAACTGAGGTTACTTTTCCATTCAGCTTCTGAATGGAAGAGTCATTTGCTAGCAGAGACTTGCATGACTCAAATCTCTGCTTCAGCCCTTTCCTTCAGACTATCAAGTGCTCAAGCCCAAGCTCCCTGCTCCACCTTATCGATGGATGCTCTGGTAGACAGCAGCCCTCTCACCTCCTGCCATTACACTCATGCCTGGTTTAACCTACATAGGGACTTTGCTGCTCACTTCTGCAGCCCCTCTCCTTGCCAGAGTGAGTTTTTGTCCATCTTATCGACTTGGCTTAAGCTCTTTGAAATGGGGACACTGTGGCTGTGTGTCTGCATGTCACCTGGTATAAGAATTATAACCAGGAAGGGAAATCTTGACAAGTGACCATTCACCATCACTTCTCTGTTGCTTGACTTACTATCTCAAATATCCCTGTTGGACTCCAACTTTTCCCCACTCCTCCTGCACTTGCCTGCCAGTGGTTTGGTTTTTTTTTGCTACTGAAGGTAAAAGCCATTTATTTTTACAGGTTGTCTCCCCTATGAGGTATCTGGTGAGTCCCATGAAAAGATCAGGCAGATCCATAAACACTTCCTGTCTCTAAGCACAGAGATCTGCCTGCAGGACGGTAGAGGAAAGGGAAGGAAGAAGATAACGTAAGAGAAACCCTTGCACAGAGGTGTTGACCAAAGCTGTAGGGAGGGAAGAACAGGGTCACAAAACCAAACTGTGGGGATTATAACTTGCTCAGATGTGGGCAGCAGCCACAGAGAACCTCAGATTCACTTTCTGTCCCACCAGCATCAAGGAAATCAGGCTAACAATGCTCCCGAGCTGGGCTGAGTTGGGGCTGTAGGGCAGTGGGAGAGGTTTCAGCTGCTGGGAATGCTGCACTCCCTCTCCCATGAGCAGCTCCTAATAATTTGGCAGCTCTGCAAAGGATCTGTTGGAGGCAATCACTTGCCTTAACTCAGAAGCATGGATTGCTGGAAATTGGAGAGTTGACTGTGTCTGTGCTCCCCTTGGTGTCTCTCCCTTTGTTGGTTTTATGCCCTGTTATGGCTGAGCATCGAAGCACAAGAGCCACTTGCCAGGCTGTTTCAGCAAGGGATGAAATTGCTGAACATATTGGAGGTTTCTTTATTTTTTTTCCCTACTAAAAACTACTTATAGCATAACCCTATGATTAGCAGTATTAACCAGCCTGGCCACTGTGAGGGTGACTTTTATTGGAAGCAATGACTTTGGAAGATCTACTATACAAAAATAAAGGAATGTCCAGGGCCAAAAGCCTTAAGGTGATCTCCAGTTTCTAATAAAGACATTTTAACACACCTAAGATTTGAGCAAATGAGCAAAGTACTTTCCACAAAATCAAATGTTTAATTCAAAGAAACTTCAGAGTTAGTAAAAAAATTACAAGAAAAAAGAACTTTAAAGCAGCCCCAGCTTTCAGTGTAACCAAATACCAGTGCTGCCAACCTAGACATCTGAAAACAAAGCACGTGAGGATTTTACTTCTTTTGGGTCTGAAATAACCAAATTAAAAATATGTGCTCAGAGTTTGGCCACAGGCATCTTCAGGGTCAGATACAGCAGCAAAGTACCAATCTAGCACATAAAGACTATAAAAGCCAGAACTCAGCTCTGCAATCTGATCTAGGTTTATCTTGGCAATGCCCCAACACAACATGACAGAAAATAATTGCTCATGCAAATAGCAGAGACTGGATCAGTGGTATTAAAACCAAATTTTCTTCAAAATGGTAGACCTTCAAGGGTAACTACCATGCACCACACACAAGCAGCTATGGATAAACAGTACTGATATGGAAACCATAATATTGTATAATTGAATTGCACTTTTTTCCTTGGCTTTTTTGTCTTTCCTGAAAGACCCTGTCAAAATAATTCACAAATCAAACCTGTCAGACCAAACTGAGATACAGGAGAGGAAACAGCAGTCAGTCATGACCCAGGGGCATTACGAGCTGGAGCTGCACCAGAACTTAGCTCTGCAGTCAGGAGCCACTGCACTTTCAATGCTAGTGCAGAGTCGAGAAGGTCTTGCAGGTTTTGCTTTTAAGACCTCATCAGAGACACAAACAAGCATCTTGGTCTCTGATCAAGCTCCAGAATACAGTCTGCTTTTCAGCCTCTCTTGCTTGCTCTCCTTGATGCTCTCTCACCAAATGCTGGCCTCTTGTTGCAGTCTCTCAGGACTTTGTGCTGGCTCTCTCCCGTGCTAGTCTTGCCAACACCACCCAGCAGAGGCCAGAAAGAGGAAGCAACATTGTCCTGCCAGAGCAGCGGGGTGTGGCTTCTGCTTCTGAGGGTCGGGACAGCATTTCTGCAGCAGCTTCACTCCATCACACATGCCCTCCAGCCAGCACCCCTGGAGCAAGTGTGAGCATCCCCAGCACAGCACTGTGTTGTGCACACAGGTAACCCTCATTTTTTTTTTCTCCTTAAATTGCTTCTGACACACTTCCTGGGCTTGCCTGGATGAGGATCCTGAGGAGCCTCCACAAGGCACAGAGATGGGTCCTCAGCTACTACATAACCTTGGCTTTTGGGGAATCTTGGGAGGACATGGGGCTCTCCTCACTAGCAGAGTGATGAGAGATTGAGCCTCCAGAGTATTCTGGATAATTGTGTAAAACCTGCAGACAGATCCTCTAAAGAGCTGCTGTACTCCATGAAGAGCGAGTGGGGATTAAATCAACACCATTCCTGAGCTGCACTGAAAAACTCCATTTCCTACTGACATGGGTGTAAGGATTGGTCTGGCTCATAGTTTAA
>NW_010192308.1:0-4442 GCF_000695765.1 Mesitornis unicolor
TGTTTATTCACCCGTGGGCAGCAAGGGAGATCTTTCTCAAGACCTTGTGCGCCGAGTGCCACCACTCGCTGAGGTTATATGCGGTAAAATGTTACATATACATAAGATTTCCTAATACGCCTATACATATGCATGACCTATCCCGGCTTCGTATTAAGATTAGTTCCAGGAAGTCATTTCCATAAACTCCTCCTAACTGCGCTTGCATAGTACCTTCTGGTGGTCATCGTGGAGAGCTTCTTTTCGTGACCGCTAGTAACCTTTGCTTGTGTGCAGACTCAGTTGTTCTCTGGTTCTTGCTCAATCCGGGGGGTCAGGTTTAGCCGGTTCTTGAGACTGCTCTCTGGTTCTTATCAGTAACTCAAGACTTCTCGCTCCACCCAGTCCACACAATTATCAGCACATTTAGTAAGTGATAAGTAATGCAATGTTTCCCAAGATTTCTTTAATCCCTTTTTCAGTAACACATAAGAGAAGCCATGCTTTTAGATATAGCTAGTCAGTTCTAGTGCTGCTGGAATTTAAGAGTGAGTTTTAACGTATCAGTAGAACAAAAAATAATTGCGAAGATGTGGCATTTCAAAGATTATGTAGGATCATCCCATTGAACCAGTTGACAGTGGATTCACTGTTAATGCCTTTAAGCATGGAACAAGAATGTTTTAGTAAGACTAATTACTAAGCCTTAAGTTCCTTTCTACACAGTTTGACTGACCTGTGCAGACAGTTTTATACTGGTAAGGTGACGTTTTGTACTTAGCTAAAGCCACACAAGAGAACTAGCTGAGGCAGACTCAGATAAAATCAGGGAATAAATTAACCATTAAGCAGTGTGGGCTTTCAAGGGTCCAGTGCTTCATCTCACTCCTAGACACTCTTATTTTGCTATACTGGCTTTGTTATGTGAGATCATTCATATGAATAACTGGTTACCACAGCACTTTTAATTACAATTGTAGACCACCGTTATCATTCAGCCTGAACTCTAAAATGTGTCAGTGCTCAGAAATTCCAGAAAACAAGAGCCAAATGCCCAGAACTGCTTTTTACCCTTCATTAAATGTCAGTGAAACCAAGTGAAGCCAGAAGAATTTTATTCCTGAAGAAGAAATTAGTAAGAATTGATGGGACAAGATTTAGTTGAGAAATCATCTTTACAACTCAAGAAGGATCCTGTAGGATCACACCCTATATAAACTTTAGATTTGGTCTAGTCACTGTGACAACTGAAAAAAGATTTTATCTCATTTCCCATAACTGTGGTGAAGCACTGGAAAAATACATACAAGCATGAATTCCTTGAATGTAACTGCCTAAACCAACTGTATTGTTTTTTTCATTTTCATTTCAAAGAAATATTAGTTGGCAGTGATCTTTTGGTTGCTATTGAAGAACTTTCTTTTCAGAAAACAATGGATGAGCACAGACTGTTTAAGGATTACTCAATTATTAAACATTTTCTGCCTGAGCTTATTAAACAGGATTTATTACCATTGGAAAAGCAATAGAAAGATTTCACGTATGCATTTAGAATTTCAGTTCTGTTATGTTCTTCATCTCAAGTACTGAATTAGCTCCCATATAGAACACATACTATAGAACACATACACTTTTTAAACCTCAGTACACAAATGCTCTAAATGTTAAGAAAAAAATGAGATCTTTAGTTTATCAGTGGCCTGTTAACTGGGTCTTTTTAAATTTTGGTGTTCATTACCGTTCTGCCCTGTATCAAATCCATATCTTTTAGTTGCCCGTAATGTCTTCCTTTAAGAGTCATTGTACTTATTTTACAAAATTAACTTCAAAATAACTAAATAATTAAATGTAGACTACTTTTTCTACTAAAGGACTTGTAGTTTAATTATTCATACTTAATCAGTTGTTATACCTCAGCACAAAATTATCACTAACAAAATGTAAAACAATGGCTCTCTTGACATCAAAATATAAGTAAAGATAAAATAACCTTAATTACTTAAGCCATTAGCTCCAGAACTTTACTGCTATGTTTCATTATTCCTTTTTAAGCTCTGTGGGTAGGATCCACGCTGTCCACTTTCATTATCTAAGATGCATTTCGTTTTTATCCTCTCAATGAAAGACCTGCACAAAGAAAATACTTTATTTAATTGGACAGGGTGCCACATCATGTGTCAGACAACATTTACAATGCTGTTACTCAGCACCTTCACTAATCACTACTTCCAAAACGGCAATTGTAAAAATCTAAGGAAAAAAAGATCTTCTTTACTTACTCCTTTCCTACCATTGCACATCTATATGATCAGATAATGAAATGTGTCACAGAAGTAAATAAACATTCAAACTATGAGACAGGACATTATTGTGAAACCTGATGTGGCATACCTAAAAAATAGCGGTATGGAGAATAACAGGCTGCTACAGATAATGAGGTAGGAGTAATGTATACACAGAGGGCTAGCTCTGACCCAGAGCACCAGTAACAAGACAGCAACATAAGACACAGCAGGAAACTGCAGATAACTAAAGAAAGTAGTAGTTTAGCAGAATTGCTGAAAAAGGTAGAAATTACCAGGGCAATCAAATAATAAATACAAGATAAGGTTGAAAAAGGAATTAAAGAAATCCTGGGAAACATTGTATTGCTTATCACTTACTAATTGTGTGGACTGGGTGGAGCAAGAAGTCTTGAGTTGCTGATAAGAACCAGACAGCAGTCTCAAGAACCGGCTAAACCCGATCCCCTGGATTGGACAAGAACCAGAGAACAACTGAGTCTGCACAAGAGCAAAGGTTACTAGAGGTCACAAAGAGGAGCCCTTCACAATCACCATCAGAAGATACTGCGCAAGCACAGTTAGGAGGAGTTTATGGAAATGACTTCCTGGAATTAGTTTTAATACGAAGCAGGGATAGGTCATGCATATGTATAGTTGTATTGGGAAATCTTATGTATATGTAACATTTTACCACATATAACCTCAGTGAGTGGTGGCATCCGGCGTGCAAGATCTGGAGAAAAATCTCCCTTGCTGCCCACGGGTGAATAAACATACCTACTTTACAGTCTTACGGAGTGTGTGGTCTGCTTTATATACGTCAAGGTAATAAAGTCTGCTAAACGTTGGCCAGTAGGAAAAGGGTAAACAGAATTGAGCTGTTCAGTTGAAAGCGAATAGGGATGGTAAAGGAGAAAAACTTAAGGAGGAAAAAGGGAAATACAAGGTGAAGTAAATCGATGATTGGGGCTCTTCAGGATACTTTTGGAGCAGTTGTGTGCCTGAACATGTCAGACTGGAGCTAGATGCGGCAATTGAGAGATGGGACGCAGCTTGATGGGTTGCCGATAAATCACACAGAGATGTCTGGCGTGCAGCATAGTCCCCATGGGGAGGGTACCCTGTAAGCGGCCGGAAGGAGGGGTTTGCTGACCGATAGAGCGGCCGCTAGCGATCATTGGCTGCATATTTTAAACTGATTGGTTCTTTTGCGCGCGGCTGCATTTGATTGGTCAGTGATGCACTGTTACACTAACACACACCTCTTACCTTTCAGACACAGCCCCTGAGGCCTCTCTCAGCAGGGTGCCTGGAACTTGTTTTTCTCAGGGTTGAAATTCCTATTTTTCAAGTCCTTGTTTACCCCTTTTATGGTCATGACTTGAGCAGTACTCAGGGTCCTGCTCTTCAGGCCTTGTCCTACAGCTAGAGTATGAACCTATTTTTGTTTTTGTTTTGTTTTGTTTTGATTTGATTTGATTTGTTTTGTTTTGTTTTTTTCTGCACCTAAACTTATATCTGGCAGCCCTGTGCAGTCAGGGAAGTGTTGGGCTGAGTGAGGGGTCATCTGCAGGACATCAACTAAACATTTTAAGAACAGCAGCCTTAAAATATTTTTAATTTCAAGAATGATAGGCACAATTTCTCAGAGCACACTCTGCAAATTTATCACAATTTTATTTAAAAACAAAGTAAAGTAATGTAGTTTTGCCAAACAACTACAAAATAACTTAAAGATTCCTGTAAATAATGGATCAGCAGCAGTTAGTTCATTCTGCCTGCTAAGAGATATATGCCAGACATCCCAGCACTTCACACTAGAAAAAATATTAACTCGGGTGTAGTTAGGTACTTGTGAAGTACCCCAAACATTACAGAAGACACACAACTGAGCACAACAAACATCTAAGCTATTGTGGCCAACCAAAAAGTTTGGAGATAATTCCTTTGACTCCATGTACATCTCCAGCCCAAGAAGATGTTTTTACTGAGCAACAGAGTAAAATACAGGGAAACAGATTCAGAAAGTGTATGCAAATTTCTTATGGATATCTCAACATTTACAGCAGAATTTTAGTAAAACAGAATAAAATCAATCTGGAAGGAGATTTATCCAATAATCATGGTGGGTTTTGTAACTACATATGAAAAATGGAATAGCTCTTTTGGGTAAGTGAC
>NW_010192308.1:4464-4879 GCF_000695765.1 Mesitornis unicolor
TAGGGAATTAAGGGCTTCTCTCCAACTGCTTGGCAGCAAGAGTCCATGAATAAAAATTCTTGTCCCTACAGTGTAAGTCCCCATAGAGTTCTGGCTGCCTGCACCTACTGATACAGTACAGCTTTGCAATCTTGGATCTGACTGCTGGGAAAGGGTGGTGTGAAAGAAGCTGCACCAAGGGCCTCTTCTCATGTACTCAAGAGCTGAATCTAAGGTC
Organism: Mesitornis unicolor; assembly: GCF_000695765.1. Lineage (NCBI taxonomy): Eukaryota > Metazoa > Chordata > Aves > Mesitornithiformes > Mesitornithidae > Mesitornis > Mesitornis unicolor. The sequence continues at coordinate 4,682 of NW_010192308.1, forward strand.
TAGATCTTAGCCTTCATCCCTGTCTGAGCAACATTGCAAGTAATTCTGTGCTTGGCCATGTACCTCACTGATCCTCACCCTGGTCTTCCAACTTATTTTCCTAGCTTAAACTCAGATCTGCCTCATCACTTCATACTTCTCTGGTGATCTGGATTCCTGACTGAAGCTGCTTATTATTCCATCAGCCAAATGAGTAAA
>NW_010192309.1:0-4688 GCF_000695765.1 Mesitornis unicolor
AAAGACAACTGCCATGCAGCACCGCAGCGCGGGAGGTGACCCGGCAGCGACAGCTCATCCATCACCCCAGCACAGCACCGGGCATATTCTGCTTTTTTCAGCTCCTGGGGGCTGCTCAGTGCTCAACCCTGTACCTCCCAAAGCCACCAGAAAAACATCACCCTCACAAAAAACCTAGTCGCGCTCACGCTGCCCAGCACGCAGCCCAAACTCCACATCTACCCCCCTCACCGCTCCTGCAAGTCTGCGTTTGCCCCTAACTCTGCCCAGAGGACGCTCTGCAGCCGTGGCCGGGGTCGGCTGTGGCCGGCGGGCTCGGCCGGGCCGCACGCCCAGGGATCAGTTTCGGCAGGAAGGAGGCAGAGCCGGTGGCACGCCACAGGGTGACCTTCGCCTTCCCAGGAAGCTGAAGGTCAGGGGCGCAGGGGGGCAATATCCAGCCTGGGTGACACCCTGCACCCTCTGCTGTGAGCAGCAATGATCTCACAACAACATTACTGCAATTTCAAACCATTTATCAGTACATATATATATGTACACACACATCTTTATATATATATCTGTATATATAGACACCCCTATATATAGATACGCATACCTGAAGGAGGGTCAGGGCACTCAATCTTGTTTACTTCTTCCAGCTGTAGTGGGTGGACTGGTAAAATCCATGACTTCCACGTATCCTCCCGGTCTCGTTTATTTAATCACCTGCACACGCTGGCTCTGAACCTGGATCCAGCGGCAAGACAAGGACCTGAAGGGGCTGTGAACCCCTCCAGCGATGCTTGTGCTGGACCTCGCATGGCTGGGGCACACGCAGAGGCACATCCACATCACCCGAGGAGGATTTTGACTTTCTACATCTCACTTTCAAGGCTGCAGCTGCCAGAGGGTCAGCCCCTGGGAAATGTCCCTTCTCCATCCAGGTCACAGAGAGCATAAACCATCTCTGCCACTGCAAGTTAAGGGGATTGTAAAACCATTTAAAGTCTTCACCATGGGCACGGCTGTGCACAGTGACAGCCCAGGAGCAGGGAGAAAGCACACACAGGTCCTGGGGGAGATGCCCACCACCGCTGCCATGCAGAGTTCACCAGCAAGCCCAGCCTCCCAAATTTTGGCCCTAAGGTCCAACTCCATAACTACCCCCAGTTATTCTGGCACTGCCCTGGCTGCCAGGCATCCTCTGCTGACACACTTCTGGACTAGATTTGCCCCCAGTGAAGAAATCCCTGAAAACCCAAATTCCCACAGGGCAATGCCACTGGAAAGGCCACCAAGAAGGTGAGAGTTGCCACATTGGCTTGCCCAAACTGATCCCTAGACCTGCTGTTGGTGACAGCCCCCCTGTGCTGCATGTTCACAGCCCTCCAGGAGGCACTGAGGCAGCCGAGCTTTTTGGGGGCTCACCCCAGCACTCCCCACCTCCCCCTGCTGTGGGGTAGGACACGGGCACTGCCCAAGTGGGTCCTGCCCATCCGTAGGGTCCCACTGCCCCCCGCTGGGGACTCCTGTGTCCCCTCCTGGAGTCACAGCCCAGCCACACACATCAGGCAGAGAAATCACTCACACAAGATATTGTCCTTCAGGCACAGGGCTCATTTTCATCTTCAAACCCTAAGAAATGATCCTACATGGTCCTTTGGGCACAAACACCACAGTCTTGGGTTGTTTCAATTTGAATCTATTCATTAACACAATGAATTAAATTTAATTTCAAATAGTCCAAGTGCCCCTGTAGTGTAACTCAGTAGGAGGAAGAAAAAGAGATGAGGCTTAACTCTAAATAAATAAGTAAGCAGATGTAATAGTCAACTTCCTGGAATAATCCAGTGTAATTGCCTTTGGCAGTAGCAGCCCTTGCGCACACACCAGCAGCTCCTGAAGCCTAATGCCGATGTTATGTTACCTAAATTATTCAAGGCTCCGTTACAGAGAAAACTTCTAGCAAATGGAGAGGATAAGTTGGATTTCAAGTGTAAGATCTTTTTGTTTGCAGAGAGGGGCTCTCCGAGCTACGTTTGATCTGCTGAGTAACACAGAACAGTGCTCCACAGGAATGGCCCCCCTCAGATGTGAGCCCAGCGCTATTTTAGTTGCCCTTTAAAAATACACAGGGCAGAACATGACAAGACAAAACACAGCACAGCTCCGTTCAGCAAGCGTTTGTGTGAAGCTGCAGCCCTTTCCATGCTCCACCAGCCCGGGGTTTACAGGGGAAAAAATATATATGGGTACAAACGCCCCATGTTAGAGCCAGACTAACGGGCAGCCTGGAGGGGAAAGCATGCTGGGCTCTCAACATCACTCATTTTCACACACAAGGTTTATTTCACAGTATTAGCAGAGTAATAGCACACTGGGCTCAGCTCCTCGAGGGAGCCACTGCTCCCTGTGGAAACACACCCCATGCCACTCAGGAGCCCCAAAAAACCCTTTGCAGTAAGTGTTTGTGGGCTAAAGCAGACTCACCTGCAGCAGGAGCTGGGCTCACCCCAGGTCACACTGCTAGGACAGCTCAGGGAGATGTCCCCTCCTCAGGGAGGGTGCGAGGAGCTCTGTGCACGGAGCTGAAAGCAGGATGTGTTACAAGAGGCACACGCATTACACTGAGGTAATTGAGGATGATAACCCAGGTGCTGTGAGGGGCCCAGGTGGGTTACTAAGACAAATGGTGCCAATGGAGGATAGACATTACACTGACCATGGACGCTGTTTGGTCCCCAGTGAGCCACAGCCTCCACACTCCACCCTGGGCAGCAATCCTGCGCCCACCCCATCTCACCATCAACACAGGATTTGGCACATCCCCCCAGCATGTGCTGTCACCCCAACACTGGTGCAGACCCCCTGGAAAGAGGGCAATGCTCCTGAGCCCCTCCTAGCAATGCAGAGGGATTTGTGCCTGGCATCTGATACCCAAGGGGGAACGGCACCGGTGGCACTGGGTGTATTTGCACATCGGTGCACATCCATGTGCACACAGAGCCTGGGCTGCTCCTTTGGCACAGCAAGTACCCCCGGGACCATGCAGACTGCATATGCCCAGGGCTGCAGCACCATCACTGGGGGAAGCAAAGCTCTGCTAGGGCCATTGCTGCACATAAGGGCTGTGCCGAGGCACGGGACCAGTGACACACACGCTGTGACACACAGTGACGTGCTGTGCCCATGCCGACGGGGACAGCCTGGCTCAGCCTGTCCCTGTGCTGCTGCCCGCCACCCTCCAGCCTGCGGGACAGGGCACGGAAAGCAACCTGTTAGCACCAAAACGTTGATGGGCACAGCATCCAGCTGCTGCAATGGAAAGGAAATAAAGGAAATCATAACAACTGAAAAAGAACCTATTACAAACATTAAAAGCAAGCCAGGCATTTTCCAGCATTTTGCAGAATGCCACAGTACTTGTTGGAACTTCCCTCATGCATTATGCTTTTTGTGTGTGTTTGTTTGAAACCCACCATCAATACCTCATGTACTGGGTAAGAGCTCCCCCTCCAAATAAGAGCTTAGCAGCAGGGCCTGGTTTTGCCTCCAAAGTAAAGAACGAATACTCCATAGTTTGTATCACTTTCAAAACAAGTAAACTATTTCAGGCTTTTCTTCAATATCCACAGCTGAACAACTCCTTTTTAAGAGCTGGGTATTACAATGAAATCTTACTAGCTGATTTTCCAATTTTAACAGCTTGCCCAATTACAGGTTAACCAGTGATACGCCCCGTGAGGACAGGAGCCCAGCCTACTTGTGAGCAAGCGCAGCAAATGGTGTCACCGACTGGGAAGCACACGTTCATCCCTCCGTCACACCAGCATGCCGCTCTGCATCACCACGTTAGCAGAAAACCCAGCAGAGAGATTTTTGGGCAGCCTCTGCACGCTGTGCTGCAGCACACAGGCACCGCACCAAGCATTTGCTGTGAGCCGGGATGAGGGGAGGCAGCAGGATGCTCCGGGCGAGCATCAATCAAACACCTCTGTCCAGATCCAAAATATTGGGGTGAAAGCTGCTCCGTTCAGCCTGTGCAGCCGAGGAATTCGGCTGACTGCCTCTGGCCACACATGTGTGAATCCACAGCTGAACCTGCTGCCATGTGGAGCTGTGGGCAAAGCCCCCGCCGGCTTCGGCAGAGGAGGATTGGGCCACAGGGCAGAGCCGCGCTTCACTTCAGTCCGGGGTTTCATGAGCTGTGGGGCTGCTTGTTGTAGTGAAGACAAACAGAAACACCCCAAACCACAGCTTTCCCCATGCATATCACTGAATAAATGAATGCAGCTCGGGTCTGCTTTTAAAAGGTAACTACCACGGGTACAAACATTAAAATCAGCAGTAGTTGAAATTATTAGTATTATTATTGCTGTTATTATTTGGGATGTGTCCAGCCACACCAAGCAGCCTTACCTGGAGCGCAGGAGCAGGCGCAGGACCCCCAGCAGTGCTGGGGCAGGCCAAGGCTGCAGGACACCCTTCCTCCCTCCCGAGCACCCTGCTCCCCTCCGCATGGTGAGGATGCTCCTGGAGAAGTGGATTTTGGAGGCAGCTGCATGCTCCAGTGCAAGCTCTCAGGGTCAGCTCTGCCCCAAGGAAACACTGGAGCCATGTCCCTGGGCTGCCTGGTCTGTGATGCTGGGGGAGGATCCCATGGGGAAAAGCCGCTGGTCCCATGCCCAGCCAGCCTCTGCCGGCCC
>NW_010192310.1:0-531 GCF_000695765.1 Mesitornis unicolor
CCCCCACCCCCACCCCCGGGGAAACTGGCCCCTCATTCCATACCCTGGGCAGTTCTTTATTTCCAACATTGATAACAATTGCCTAAATGTCCTTTTTTCCTCTAAAACTGTGCCTTACTTACAGCTCTGTCCTCATCCCCCCAGGGGGACACAGCAGTCCTCCCCCCCCCCCACAGCTGCCAAGCCATTTGGTGAATGTTAATTAATTTAGAAACCAGCTCATTTCTGCCAAAGTTAGGGACAGCGAGCAAGGGCCCACCCCCCAGGCGGCTGCAATGACCCCCAGGCACGCGGTGATCAGCGTCGATTTATTTCTTCACAACATTTCTTTTAATACAGTGATTTTTAGGAAATTTGTACTTTTTTTTTTTGACACTTTTGACATTTGTACAGTACAGTGTAACTCATCCAGAAGTAAACTTCACAAAAAATAGGAAAAGGGAAGGGAAGGAAGATGGGGCCAGGGTCGGGGTCGGGGGGGGTGGAAATTGGTGAAATAAAGACACAGCGCTCCAAGAAAAAATAAATAGA
>NW_010192311.1:0-311 GCF_000695765.1 Mesitornis unicolor
GCTGCCTGTAGGGTTTTGGGGGGTGATTGCTTGATGCTTTGTCCCCAAGGAATGGGACCCCTGCCCACAAATCCCTGCCCATGGACCCCTCCCTGCAGCCCCCTGCCCATTGAACCCCTGCCCATGGACCCCTGCCCACAGATCCCTGCCCACGGACCCCTGCCCATTGACCCCTGCCTGTGGACTCCTGCCCATGGACCCCTGGCTTCACTGGGGGGCTCAGGGCTGTGTGTGGCACGGGGGGGGCTGCCTTTACGGGTTTGGGGGGTGATTGCTTCATGCTTTGTCCCTCAGGGGCGGGGGCCCCGACC
>NW_010192311.1:467-876 GCF_000695765.1 Mesitornis unicolor
GAGCTGCCTGTAGTGTTTTGGGGCTGATTGCTCGATGTCTGTCCCCACAGGGACCGGGACTACGACGACATGGACGAGGAGGACCCGTTCAACCCGCAGGCGCGGCGCATCGCCACCCACAACCCGGCGCGGGGGCAGCTGCGCAGCTTCTGCAGCTACAGCAGCAGCCTGGGCAGCCAGAGCAGCCTGCACCCCCCGGCCCAGACCATCTCCAACGCCCCCGTCTCCGAGTACATGTGAGACCCCTGTGCCCATTCCTCCCTCCTCGGGGACACGGGATGAGGCTGGAGGCCCCCTGTTTTGATGGGATCTCTTCCCCTGCAGGAACCAAGCGGTGCTTTTCGGTGGAAACCCGCGCTACGAGAACGTGCCCCTGATCGGCAGAGGCTCTCCCCCCCCCACGGTACGG
>NW_010192311.1:894-2389 GCF_000695765.1 Mesitornis unicolor
GACACCCATGGTATGGGGGGTTAATGGGGGGGGCGAGGAGCCCGTCTGCATCGCCGAAAACCCACGGCACCCGTGAGGTCTGCTGGGGTGGGGACAGGGACGAGTCCCCTCGTCCCTTTATGCAGGGGACGCGTCCTGTGCGCGCACATCCCTCACTAACCCAACCCCCAACCCTCTCCTTTTGGGATGAGCCCCAAATCTTTTCCCTTCTCGGCTTTATTTCCTCTTTATTCCACCTTTCTCTCATCACCATCGCGTTTACGTTTCCCTGCTGCGTTTAAAGCCGCCCTCTCTGTTAACGCCCGCTTTATTTTTCTTTCATTTCTTCTCTTATTTCTCGTTTTATTTTTTGTCGCATCAATTCTTTTGGAGCTAAGTTGCCCATCAAGAGTAAGTTCAGCCCCTTCCTCCTCCTCCTCCTGGGACAGCAGCCGGGGTCCCATCCTCCTTCCCCTCCTCACTACCTGTCCCCATCCCCTTTGCTTTTGGGGGGGAATATGGGGGGCTCAGGAGGGCCAGGGCCACATTTTGTCCCCAGGATCCCCAAATCCAAAAGGATTTGGGAGTGGAAAGGGTCCCATCAATGGGGGACACCACGGTGGGGACTGGGACACGGCTCCAACTCCACATTGGCTTTTTTGGGAGGGTTTTTGCCGTCAGGTGAAAGCCCAGATCCACTCCAGAGGCCGTAATCCGCTTGCGCAGAGCTGGCAGCTGGCGAGGCTCTTCCCGGGGCGGGGGGGACACACACGGATTAATTTGAGCGCTTCCCCCGCCCCGAATGATCCAATTTCAATGGGATGCAGATCCTCCGGGGAAGGACTTTCACGGTCCGAAATAACAAACTGGGTGTAATCTTCCTTAATGCTCACCGGGGGTGTCCCTCCCTCCCCCGAAATGCCAGCGAAATTTCATTCTGCAGTGTTAGATGGGGGTGAATGGGGCTTGGCTTCTGTCCTGGGCCTCAGCAGTGCCCCCTTCCCGATGCAGTGGGGGCTCCGTGCCCTGGGGGGGTCCAGGCTGTGGCGGCTGCCGGTGACCCCAGTGACCCCTGATGACCCCAGTGACCCCCACTGAACCCCGGTGCCAGCCCTGGTGACCTTCACTGACCCCCGGTGCTGATCCCGGTGATTCCCAGTGTCCCCTGGTGACTCCAGTGACCCCTGCTGACCCCTGGTACCGGCCCCACTGACCCGCAGTGATCCCTGGTGCCAACCCCGGTGACTCCCACTGAGCCCCAGTGCCAGCCCCAGTGACCCCTGGTTACCCCAGTGACCCCCACTGAACCCCGCTGCCAGCCCCACTGACCCCCACTGACCCCTGGTTACCTCAATGACCACCCACTGACCCCTGGTGCCAGCCCCAGTGACCTCCAGTGATCCCCGGTACCAGTCCCACTGACTCCCAGTGATCTCCAGTGACCCCAAGTGCCAGCCCCAGTGACCCCCACTGAGCCCCAGTGACCCCCGCTGACCCCCCGACGCGCTCCCTGCGA
>NW_010192312.1:0-497 GCF_000695765.1 Mesitornis unicolor
CCCAGTTCCTCCCAGTCCATCCCAGTGCCCCTCATTCGCCTGCCGGGAGCCTCCCAGTTCCTCCCAGTACACCCCAGTGCCCCTCATCTGCCCGCCCAGTCCATCCCAGTGTCCCTCGTCCACCTGCCAGGAGCCTCCCAGTTCCTCCCAGTTCCTCCCAGTCCCTCCCAGTGCCCCTCGTCCACCTGCCTGGTCCATCCCAGTGCCTCCCAGTCCATCCCAGTTCCTCTCAGTGCCTCCCCGTCCATCCCCTCATCCACCTACCAGGAGCGTCCCAGTTCCTCCCACCGCACCTCCTGGTTCCTCCCAGTGCCTCCCAGTGTCCCTTGTCTGCCCACCCGGTCCATCCCAGTTCCTCCCAGTGCCTTCCAGTCCACCCCAGTGCCTCCCAGTTCCTCCCAGTCCACCCCAGTGACCCTCGTTTTCCCACCCAGTCCATCCCAGTTCCTCCCAGTCCATCCCAGTGATCCTCGTCTGCCCACCCCGTCCACCCCAGT
>NW_010192312.1:843-1076 GCF_000695765.1 Mesitornis unicolor
TTCCCCCCCAGTCCATCCCAGTTCCCCCCAGTCCATCCCAGTGTCCCCAGTCCCGGTCGGGGGGGACCCCTCGGGGCGCAGCCGCTGCCCCGCAGACGGAACCGCGGACCCCCCCATCCCCCGGGGGCGGCACCGGCCGGGGGCGGAGCTCCCGGGACCACGTGACCCCCGGGAGGTCCCGGCGGGGGGGAGGTGTCCCAGGTGTACTGGGATGGGACTGGGATGGGACTGGG
>NW_010192313.1:0-799 GCF_000695765.1 Mesitornis unicolor
GCAAGACATTAATTTTCACTGGTTTATCTTGATGCTCTGTTCACCCCCAGCTGTTGTGACTGCAGAAGGATAGGATGCCAGCAGCTAATAAACAGGTTGATAATGTAACTTACTGCGTTTTGCATAAGAAATACTACCACTTTTACGGCACACATTATTTTAACAGGCTACTTTTCTGTAGCGTGCATTTTATTTCACATTTTTCATTCATTGCTAGCAGCATTTTTTACTCCCAATGGATGCTGCAAGGCAAGCCCATCTCTAAAAACTTGCAGCTCTTCTATAAACCTCATCTGCCCAGAAAGGAGATGCTCCACTGGGGTTGGATGAGTGGTTGTCAGAAGCTCAGTGCTTTTTGCAAATCTCAGCGCTGGGACTTACAGACCTTTCTGTATTTGTGTGCTCACAGGAAAATCCCTGCAGCAATGCCTATGGCTAATCTTGCACCCAAGGGGAAGCAGAGCCCAACTTTCCTCTCCCCATGTGAAACTGGGTGAAATTAGGTCTTCTGGAAGCAGGCTGTAAATCAGGAACAGGGTCCAGCAGAGTAGGTTCATTCCCACTGGATGCACTGGGAGGTTTGGCTTGGACTCTGATAGCTGGGGGAGATGGATGGGTGCCAGTTAACAAGGATGATTTTTCAGTATAGGGATCCCTCTGCGCTACAGCAGCTGCCTCTGTATATCAAGGAGTTGCCAATAACAGGGAAGACTTGTCATGTCTTAATTAATGCTGCTAGCTCTGGGTGTCTATTAAATGTCTCCCCACCTGTTGTTGTTGTTGTTGTTGTTATTATTGT
>NW_010192314.1:0-6895 GCF_000695765.1 Mesitornis unicolor
GGTGAGCCAGCCCTGGCCCCGTGTGCCCGCTCCGAGGGTGGCAAGCCGCTTCTGACCGGGGGGAGGGCGCTACCGGGGGGACTCCTGACATTCGCCCAGGGGTGACCAGCCTTGGAGGGCTGGTAAGAGTGGTTGGAGCCGCCCCGGGCTTCCCCGGGGAGATGTCAGTGGGACCAACGGCAAGAGCGGGGAGCGGCTTTGTCTGAGTGCTGATCCACCCTCTTTTGTGGCCCTTGTGCCCAAAGGGGAAGGGTCACCCTCTTCTTCAGTTCTGTGCATCAGTATCTTCTGACTGTGGTTAGCATCGCCTGACCATGGTTCTGCCAGCCCTAGGGCTGCGACTCAGAGAGCTGAGCTGGTTTTTGGCCTGTGAGACTGGAGTGAGGTGTCTTTTCTCTGACTGTGTGGTTGATGTAATCTGGGCAAAGTCCTCCATGTAGAGGACTGGTCCCCTGTAGATCTGGTCAGCTGTGTGGCAGCAGTCTCCATGCCGCTGACTGGATGCGTGTGCAGCACAGCGTGGCTTGTCTTGTGACCTGCAGCGCCCAGCCCAATTACTTGAGTTGTTGCTGCTTCCCGTGACTCCCTTGCCACGTGTGTGTCGGGATGCTTCCTGGGCTCGCTGGTCTTTGATGTGCCCTAGTTTTCCTGCCTCAGGTAGAGCTGGGCTCCTGAGACCTGTGGCAGGCAAATCCCAGCTGAGCTGGCCAGCTGTGCTCCCTCCCCTTGCCCAATACGAGATGTGGTGTCACTGGGATGAGTGACTGGATGAGCTGCACGGGGGTGGTAGGGCAGAGACTGCCTGACTGTAGGAGACCCAAGCCTGACAGGGGCTGGTGGAGGATGTGTGCAAGGAGCCAAAGTCTCTGTGCTCCTGGCCATGTCACCTGGCAGGTCCCCTGGATGACCCTGCTGTCAGCAGATGTGCTGTGTGTCTGGTTTCTGTGGCTTGCTGCCCAGGGTCACCAGAACCTCTCTGCTGCTGATGTGGGTGTGTGACACTGCTGTGGACAGGGGGTGAGGGCACTGGGGGGAAAACTTTTCTCTTGTGTCTGCTTTGCTCTGGGCTGCCAGGGCCCGAACTGTCCCAGCCGGGATGTGCTTCCTCAGCCCCGGTAGCTGTGGTTACCCGAGCTGCGAGCTGTCTCTCTGGGCTGTCCAGGCTCCCTTTGCCTTGCTGCTGCACCAGGCAGACCTGTTTACCCTGCCAGTGCTGCTTTCAGTACTGGTCTGTCTGGAAGGGGACGCTGTGCTGCCAGGCCTCTGCTCCTGTACTGTTCCTGCCTGGCTGGGCCTTGCTTTACTGGACTGGCTCCATGGAGCACAGGGCTCCATGCTGCCACAGCTCCTGACAAGGCCACTTGCAGGCTCATCAAAGGATATGTTGGCAGTTGTGTGCCTTTACGTGGGGCTGATGAGATTTCGTTCCTGCCTGCTCAGGGGAAGTGGCTCCTTGGTGTGATCTGAGGATAGCTGAAGTGATCCTATTCCCTCAAACCTTCTTCTCCCTCTTTCTGGTGGGCAAAACCTTGCTTTTGCATGCCCTGGGCTGGCTTCTGGCCCCTGGCAGACTGGGATTGCACTGAGATCCCTCACTGAGGTCCTGAAGCTCATGTCCCACTACCACATTGTGACAGGAGCTTGGCTTGGGGAAGTGACACCCACTCAGGCTGGGGCTGACAGTAACCATGGGGAGGAGGGCTGGCCACGTGTGCTGCTGAGTCACCCTGGAGCAGGGGCTGCCAGCCCAGAGCTGCTGCGCAGCCCTCCAGGGACACCGGGCCTGCAGGAGCAGGTAGCCTCGCTCCTCCTTGCAGCATAGTGCCTAGCACAAGGCTTCTGTGCCCTCTGCAGTGGTGGGTACCTCTACTGCTGTCCTTGCTGTTGGGTCGATGTGTGCGAGGCTGGATTGAAGGGCTGAGGGTGCTGCTGGCACCAGCTGGTGGCCAATTTGGAGCTGCCCAGTGTACCCAGAGAGCCAGCCCCTTTGCTCTCTCTAGCTGGGCCCTCAGCACAGAGCTATGAGTTTCTCAGGAGTTGTCCAGCTGCTTGGCTGTTCTGGTCCCGTTTTCTCTGGTCAGTTTGGGATCAGCTCCGTTCAATGGATTTTGGAGCCAGGGCAGGGATCACTATCCCCCTCCTTCTCTTCTGTGGACATAATAAGCAGCGGTGAGCAGTAGCTCTCCCTAGCCATCCAAAGGTCACTGGGATGTTTACCTGGGGACAGTATTATCACTGGTGTCTTTAGGGACAAGGAGGGTTATTTCCAGGTGCGTGAGCTAGGTATGAAGGTCTTTGGGCAGCACCCTGCTCTGGTGTGTTAGGGCACTGGCTGGGGAAGGGTCCTTCCCAGCCCCTGCCTCCCTCTTTCCCAGGAGCTGTGGGATCTTTCTGGTCCCAGTGGCTGGTTACTGCCCAGTGAAGGGCTGTTCTAAGCTTGTTCTTGAGTGTCCCCACCACAGGTTACCTCGGCAGGGGGTGTCCCTGCTCTGCCAACTGCCTTGAGTCAGCCCTCTTCTCTCCTGCCTACAGAAAATCATTGGTGTCTTCAAACCCAAGAATGAGGAGCCATATGGGCAGCTGAACCCCAAGTGGACCAAGTGGCTGCAGAAGCTGTGCTGCCCATGCTGCTTTGGGAGAGACTGCCTTGTACTCAACCAGGGCTACCTGTCAGAGGCAGGTGCCAGCCTGGTAGACCAGAAACTGGAACTCAACATTGTTCCCCGCACGAAGGTGAGGGGACGGCTGCTGGGATCTCATCCTGGGGAGGCTTTTGTGTGTTTCTGCACAGCTCTGCTTGTACCTTGTCTGGTGGTACTGTTGACCTTGGAGATGTGTTGAGAGCTCTGGACCGGGACTGCTCCTGCTCAAGCTGTGGGGATCCTTGTGCTGGGCAGAGCCATGGGAAATGCTGTGTTTTGGTTTTATCAGCCAGTCTTATGACAATTGCCAGGTGCCCCTGCTGACATCTGCACTCCTGTCCCCCCAGGTGGTGTATCTGGCCAGTGAGACCTTTAACTACAGTGCCATTGACAGGGTGAAGTCCCGAGGAAAGAGGCTGGCCCTGGAGAAGGTGCCGAAAGTCGGCCAGCGCTTCAACCGCATCGGTCTCCCGCCCAAGGTAGGGCTGCTGGCCTCCACACCTGCCTGCTGCCACTTCTCCATCCTCTGCGGCCTCCTGTAACCCAGCCTCTCCTTGCTTCAGGTTGGCTCCTTCCAGCTCTTTGTAGAAGGCTACAAGGATGCTGACTACTGGCTGCGGCGTTTTGAAGCTGAGCCACTTCCGGAGAACACCAACCGGCAGCTGCTGCTGCAGTTTGAGCGGCTGGTGGTGCTGGACTACATCATCAGGAACACAGGTAGAGCTGGCTGCCTGCTCCTTCACATCCTGCCAGCTGGAGAGAGGGGTGGGGGGTATGACTTTGGCATCTCTTCCCAGCACCCAAAACTCCTCTCAACACCACTTGGTTGCTGCCAAGTGGCAGCTGCCTCTGGGTTAAAGTTTGCCAGCTGAGAGGATCCAGGAACATCTGGAGATCCAGTATCTAATTATGCCCTTATATCCCATCTCATTCTGGACTCCTGAGTTCCTGCCAGGCTGGAAGGGATCAAGGTAGCACTCCAGGGCTTGCAGTCTGACCTTTCTCTTGTGAGCTGGGCATGTGTGGACCTTTCCAGGGCTAGTGGTTTGGGGGTTAATGTGGCTGGAAGTGTTGGGGCTGATGTAGCTTCCCAAGCCTGCAGCAAGCTCAAGGGTTCTGGGCTAGAGTTTGAGCCAAAAACTGGTCTGTCTCACTTGTGGAGGAGTGAGTAGTCTTCTGCCTGGTGTGGTGCGGGCTGGCCCTGGCACTGACACAGCTGGTTTTATCTCCCTGCAGATCGGGGCAATGACAACTGGCTCATCAAGTATGACTGTCCCCTGGACAGCGCGGGCGTGCGGGTGAGCGGCATTTCCTGGGCAAGGGCTCTGTGGGTGGCTTTGTCCCTGGAAGCCACCTGCTTGGCAGGCAGACTGGGGATTTCACAGCTGATTTGGGTTTCTGAGTGTGTGGAGGCCTGGTATTGTCTCCTGGGTCTTTCATCGCCCTCTGTGTTGGCGATTTGTGGCCTACTGGGACTTTGTGAGGATGCTGCTGGGCTCTGGAGGGGAAGCTGGTGTTGCTGGACCTGTGCATCTTTGGAGTGAGGCCTGGGGTCGGGGGTGCAGCTTTGTCTCCTTCCCAGCTGAAGCAGATAATGTTTCCTTGTGGGAAAGAGGCTGTGCTGTAGGCGGGATGCTGCTGCAGGGCAAAGATCCTGGCAGTGGGGTTGCAGAGGGTGGGAGAGGGAGTATTCCTGCTTTGGGGGTAGACCTCCTTGTGACATACTCTGCTTTCTTCCAGGACAGCGACTGGGTGATGGTGAAGGAACCCATCATCAAGCTGGCTGCTATAGACAATGGTTTGGCCTTTCCCTTGAAACACCCGGACTCCTGGAGAGCATGTGAGTCCCTCAGGCTGTGCCAGGACACTCTGGCGAGCCCTACAACTCTGTGCTTGGGTGTCCCCCTCAAGGGCTGGAGAGGAGAGGGCTGGGGCTGTCCCTCTGCAAACCTGGGTTCGCAAGCAGCTGAGTCCCAGCAGGGGCTGTAGGAAGCGGCTGCTGGACCCAGATGCAGGTGATGCTGCACCTAGTGGCCTGTGGCACCATTGTTTCTCTTACCCAGCTCTAATGTCTCCTGCTTCCTCCCACAGATCCCTTCTACTGGGCATGGCTACCCCAGGCCAAAATCCCCTTTTCACAGGAGATCAAGGACCTAATTCTTCCCAAGATTTCAGACCCCAACTTTGTCAAGGACCTGGAAGAAGATTTGTATGAGCTCTTCAAGGTGAGCTGAGGGGAGTGAGTGAGGATGGGTGAGGCTTGGAGGAAGAAAAGCAAGGGTGGTGTTGAGGAGCTCCCTGTCAAGGCAGCTGGGGACAGAAAGGTAGCCAAGTTCCTGACAGTGTTTCTGGGCTGAGGTGTAGCAGGGTTGTCCCTCTCCCAGGAGCTGAAGATTCAGTGTGGGGAGAAGCAGGAAACCCATGGGACAGGAGAGAAGTTTCCTTGGGCAACAGGCATCTCTTGCACGGTGTGGGGCAGAGGGTGGATCTCACTGTGTTTTCTCCTCTTTCTCTTGCAGAAAGACCCTGGCTTTGACAGGGGACAGTTTCACAAGCAGATTGCTGTCATGAGAGGCCAGGTAAGCTGTGTGCAGGGAAGGCAGAAAGGTGAGGCACAGAGCCTCGTCCTGCCTGCATGGCAGCAAGAGTGCTGGGGTGGCAGCTCTCCATTGCTCTGGTGGGTCAGCTCAGGTGTTACTCTTGTGCCATACAGATCCTGAACCTGACTCAGGCGCTGAAAGATGGAAAGAGTCCCCTGCACCTGGTTCAGATGCCACCTGTGATTGTGGAAACGGCACGTTCCCACCAGCGCACTGCCAGCGAGTCCTACACGCAGAGCTTCCAAAGCCGGAAGCCTTTCTTCTCATGGTGGTAGCTGTGGAAGCTGTGGGCAGGGCTTGGCCACCTCGGACTAGCACTGCGAGAGGAGCTGGGCCACTGCTGGCTCCTGTGGCCAGGATTCTACCTTCTGGGTAGAGCGAGCAGGTGCGGCTAGAGGAACCTGCAGCTGAACTGGAGGAGCCAGGCAGGTTGGGCATGGTCCCTTCCCAGCTCTGTTGGAGCTCAGTGCCCTGCCTGGGGCAGAGCCCAGGGGGAGATATGGGAATCTGCTGGGAGCCATGGTGTGGCTGAGAGCCTGCCCCTGCCTCCCCTCCTTGGTCTGCATGCGGTTCTGAGCACCCCTGCTTGGGGCTGGGATGAGCAGGCTGCCCGGGCCAGGATCCGTCCAGCCCTTTACACCAGCCACTGGCCCTTTTCTTATGCCCTGGGCTGGGAAGGCCTGTAGTGGGTTATCCCCCCCCATCCCTTTCCCTGAGGGTGTGCTGTACTTCTCCACTCTCCCTCCTCCACCCCAACCCTGTGCACGCTGCTTTCCTCAGGGGGAGTTCCTGCTGCCCACTGGTGCAGCGGGGACCGCAATGAACGGCTGTTCTCTGGCTGAGGGCTTGAGGAGGGGACGTGTGAGGGACAACTCAGAGGGCTGGCTTGGGTGCAGTTAGACACTAAGGGGAAGAGGTGCTGGCTTGTCTTTGTGAAGACCAGGCAGCTCCAGGAGAGGCTGTAGCTTAGTGTTTCCCCCACTAGCTGGAGAGGGCCAAGGGTTGGGTGCAAGTGTCCTCCCCCCCCTGTGCTGCCCCAGGCCCACCCCTCCTGCCCGGTCTCCACAGCTGCTCTCGCTTGGCTTTTACCCCTGCTCCCAGCATCTCCTTGGCTGCTGTGCAGCCAGCATGGTGTCAGCCTCACCTGTGCCTGGGTCTCCCTTGAGGGGTAGGGGGCTGCTGGGGAAGGGCCAAGAGGGGCTCTTCTGCTGTGTGATGGGAGCATAGGGGTGGGACCAGCATGGGCTCCTGGGTGCCCCCAGTGCTGACAATCTTGTGGGCCTGCTGTGGGTGGGTGAGGTGGTGAGCTCCCTTCTCCCCAAAGCTGCTGAGCTTGTTTAAAATGGTACCAGGGCTGCTGCCTGCATCTGCTTGCCTTGAGCTGCAGTTTCTCCTGCTGTTGGGAGAAGCCAGTGTTGGGTCTTGCTGTCCCATGAGCCCATCATTGAGGGGTGAGGAGGGGAATGAAGGTGGGCTGGGGTTCTGCTGTGTGAGCCTGGGAGGGAAGGCGGCTCAGTGCTGGCTGCACAAGCACAGGGTGGACACAAGTGAGACCCCAGCTCCCTGGCCAGGCTGCATCTCTGACTGATCCAAAATGTATTGTTCTAATGCACTGTAGAAATGTATGTAATGTATTTAAACCATGCAATTGTC
>NW_010192314.1:6923-7202 GCF_000695765.1 Mesitornis unicolor
CTCTGCAGCACCCTAGCACAGAGGGGCTGTCCCCCTTGCACTGGGTCCAGTACAAGGGCCTGGACCAAGGTCCTGATGCCCTGGGGGAAGGCTGGGGGTTGGCAGGACACAGCCAGAACCTCATGCAGCCACCCCTGTCCACCTTTTATTAACCATTGCACCCTGTCCAGTACACACAGTGTCCTCAGAAAGCCTGGCTGTACTGGCCCCACTGTCCAGCAGCCCTGGTCCTCGGTACTGCTACATGGACCCCAACGGTGCCTCAGCCCCACAGCCGCC
>NW_010192315.1:0-2402 GCF_000695765.1 Mesitornis unicolor
AACACGAATCAGACTGACACATCTCACACTTCTTACAGGGCTATGTTCATAGCCCTCCTCCATTACCAAAACAAAACCGAAAACCCCTCACAGAAAATCCAATACAGCCGTCCTAGCCTCAACTTAAGCTCAAGCCCTGCTGCAGCTCTAGCTTGAAAGAGAGAGCTGGGAACTCTTCAGAACCATCAGAAGGGACCTGCAGCAGAGAGAGGAGAGGGATATGAGGAGAACAACTGTGCAGTACCAAGGTCAGTGAAGGAGGAAAGGAGAGGGAGGAGGAGGTGCACAGAGTTGAGGTCCCCCCTGCAACTCGTGGCAAGTACGCAGGTCAACTCGCCTGTGGAGGTTCACTGGTGGGGCAGATCCACCTGAGAAGGTGGCTGCCCCTGATGAGGCCATGACTTCGGGCAGTGTGTGCTGGAGCAGTTTGTGTGTGAGGGAACTGCAGCTGTGGGCAGACCCACATTTGGACTTTTGTGGAGGACTTTTCTCAAACCTTTTCAGCAAACTTCCTGAGGGTAAGCTCTGTCCCATTGTGCAGGTCATTGATGAATATATAGTACAAGGCTGGACCCAGTACTGACCCCTGAGGAACACCACTAGACACGGGCCTCCAACTATACTCTACCCCATTGACCACAACTCTCTGAGTTCTGCCCTTCAGCCAGTTCCCAATCTACCTCACAATCTAATCATCCAATCCACACTTCTTAAGTTTGGCTGTGAGGATGCCATGGGAAACGGTGTCAAATGCTTTGCTGAAGTCGACAATATGCCAGACAGACCCACCTTTTAGGGAAGTCTGCTACCTTACTGACGCCTGGGTTAAGGACAGCACTAGGAAACTTCCTAGCCTATTATGGCCCTCAGACTATTACCCATTATTGCTCTTCCATGTGGGTGTTAATATAGTCGCAACATATGGTTCAAGGGCAATCAATAGATTCAGAGCCTTGGGACATATGTTAAGGGAATCTGCAGCACAGGTAATTTTTTCCTCTCTCCTTCCAGTTGCAGACAGTGACTCTGGAATAAACAGACACACCCAGTCTATTAATACATGGCTCTGTGGCTGGTGTCACCACCACAATTTTGACTTTTTCCATAACGGATGGTCTACACGGCACCAGGCCTGCTGTTGTCAGATGGGATTCACCTTTCTCAAAGCAGAAAGGTTTTTGCACAGGAGCTTGCATGGCTCATTGACAGAGCTTTCAACTAGGCTTGAAGGGGGAAGGGGATAACACTCCAAGGTTTGAGGGATGGGGTGCTAGCAAGAGCCCTCAGCCTGTTGCTCTGAGGCATGCTGGATACACTGGAGCAAGCTTGAAATCTTTCAAGGGGAAAGGAGTGGCTCCTGAGGTAATAGAAGCCAACAGGGAAACACCCGTGAAACACCTCAAAGGAATTAAGAGGTTTTCCTCTAAGAAGGTGACACTGCCAACAGCCCAGCTGAAGTGCCTCTAGACCAATGCACGCAACATGGGTAAAAAACAGGAGTTGGAAGCCACCGTGCTGCTAGAAAGCTATGACCTAGTTGCCATTACTGAAACTTGGTGGGATGAATCCCATGACTGGAGTGTGGCTATCTATGACTACAGGCCATTTTAAGATCTGGTTAAAATCTGGTTAAGATCTGGATCTCTCTCTATTTCTATCCTGATGCTACTGGTAACAAATTAAATTTATTTTGGTTTTTTTTGTTTTTTTTTCTCCCTGAGATGAGTCTGTCTTTTGCCCGTGACCATAAGTGGTGAGCGAAAAACCCTCCCAGTCCTTTTGTCTCAGTCCACAAAATGGCACTGTGGTGCTCAGTTGCCCATTGGGCTTAAACCATGATAAGGGGCTTTATAAGAAAGAGGGGGACAGACTTTTTAGCAGGTCCTGTAGTGACAGAACAAGGGATAATGGTTTTAAATTAAGAGAAGATAGGTTCAAACTAGATATAAGGATTTTTTTAAAGATGAGAGTGGTGAAACACTGAACAGGTTTCCCAGAGAAGTGGTAGATGTCCCATCGTTGGAAACATTCAAGTTCAGGTAGGATGGGGCTCTGAGCAATGTGATCTAATTGAATATATCCTTGTTTATTGCAGGGGGGTTGGACTAGATGGCCTTTAAAGGTCCCTTCCAAAGCAAACTATTCTATGATTCTATGAAAACTGTGAGGCCAGTTACAGGCAGAAATGAGAATATAAAAGAGCTTCCCGACTCAGTACCTGATTCACCCAGTTTCATTTAACATTATATAAGGAAGTCAAGTAAGTTCAGCATCCAGGGAAGTTGTGGATGCTCTCTCCCTGGAAGTGTTCAAGGCCAAGTTGGACAGGGCTTTGAGCAACCTGGTCTGGTGGGACGTGTCCCTGCACATGGCAGGGGGTTGGACTAGATGATCTTGAAGGT
>NW_010192316.1:0-814 GCF_000695765.1 Mesitornis unicolor
GGCCGGACCCAGCCTGGAGCCCGTGGTGGAGCTGCGGGGTCTCGTCCTGCAGGCAGGAAGGCGAAGGAGCTGATCGACAGCGCCCGGGAGAGCCTGGCGAGGATGGTGGGAGGCCGCTCGGAGGACATTGTCTTCACCTCGGGGGGAGGGAGGTGGGAGCAGCCACAGCCCTTCTGTGGGGTGGTGATCTCCCTTCCCGGGCACCCCTGCCCACCACCTCCTCTGGAGGAAGCAGTGATGAGGAGGGTGGGGACAAAGGCCGCTATGCTCCCTCTGGGCCTTCATTTTCCCCTCTGCCTTCCTCTCCCCAGGCCAACAACATGGTGGTTCACACTGCCTGCAGGCACTTCCACGAACGGCAGGCCAAGCCGGGGGGCAGCCAGGGGACACCACACATCGTGACGTCGAGCGTGGAGCACGACTCTGTCCGCCTGCCGCTGGAGCAGCTGGTGAAGGAGAGCCTGGCGGGTGAGTGGCAGGGGGGACGCAGGGCACAGCTGCCTGCACAGCTCTCCTGCCCGTTCAGCGGGACCCAGGCAGTCCAGGGCGCTGTCAGGCTTCCCAGCAAACACCAGGGCTTGTTTCTTGGGTCACAGAAGCCACCTTCGTGCCTGTGTCCCCACGAAGCGGGCGCGCTGAGGTGGATGACGTCCTCGCTGCCATCCGGCCAGCGACCTGCCTGGTTTCCATCATGTTGGCCAATAATGAGACTGGGGTCATCATGGTGAGTCCGTGAGCAGCAAGGGGGACTGGGTGCGAACATCTCGCAAAAAGGGTCTTGAGAAGGGGGAGCAGACGGTCCCTGGGATGCAGA
>NW_010192316.1:855-10498 GCF_000695765.1 Mesitornis unicolor
CTCAATCAGCGGAGAGTGGCGGAGGGGCTCCCCAGGATCCTGGTGCACACGGATGCAGCGCAGATGATTGGCAAGGGGCGCGTGGACGTGCAGGAACTGGGGGTGGACTACCTCACCATCGTGGGACACAAGGTATGGCCCGGTTCACCTGGCCCAGCCACTGTTTGCTCTCCAGGATGACTCTGCTGGGGTGCCAGGGGGGCTTTGGGTGCCCCCCACAGCTTGACGCCTTAGCAGCAGCCAAAGTTTTCTGCTGGGTGACAACGCTCCTGCGAGTCAGGGGGACCTGTCTGGAGCGGGGAGCGGGAGGAGGCCGAAGGCTGGGGACAGCTCTGCAGCAGCCTGAGCCTGTGAGATGGGCAGGGGTCAGCACTGGAGGGCTCTCAAATTTGGGCAGGAGTACAGGGAAGGGACACCTGGCAGTGTCCCCATGGTCACTGTGGCTGTTTCTCCCTGCAGTTCTATGGCCCGCGGATTGGCGCGCTGTACGTGCGTGGCCCTGGCACCACCACCCCACTGCACCCCATGCTCTTTGGAGGGGGACAGGAGAGGAATTTACGGCCAGGGTAAGGCAGCTGGACCTTGGGCTGGTGGCCAAACCACGCGTGGGTGCTCAGCCTGAGCTGAGCTGGCTGTTCTGTCACCTGCCAGCCCTGGGGTGGACAGCCCAGCAAGGGGGTTGGGATCCCCAGTTGAGATTCTGGTCCAGAGAAATGCTAATTCCCGGTTTTCTCTTCCCTTCCAGCACTGAAAACACCCCAATGATCGCCGGCCTCGGCCAGGTGAGTCTGGTGGTGATGGGTGAGCTGTTCCCTGGGGTGCTGCCTGGCAGAGCCAGCACAGAGGTGGCACCTGTGCTCCCTGGTAGAGCAGGGAGCGGAGATGGGGCTCCTGGTGCCAGTCAGAGCAGGTGCTTTGGAGCACTTGCTGCAGGCTTTGCAGCCCTGGCAGCGGGCGGTCGCGCAGCTCATGCTGCAGAGGCTGTTCCCAGGCTGGACTCAATTGCCAGGGGGCTGTGCACAGGAGGCGGCGTTGGGGGGGTCGCTGCTGGAGCCTGTCTGGATTTCCTCTCCTCAGGCTGCAGAGTTAGTGAGCAAGAATTGGGAGGCCTACGAGGCTCACATGCGGGATGTTCGGGATTACCTGGAGGCCAGGCTGGAGGTGAGCAGACCTGGGTCCTGTTTGTCTCTCTCCTCCTGGGGCCTCAGCCTGTGGAGTGCGGGGCCTGGAGCCATGGTGGGGGTGTCCTCACCAGGACAGAGCCGCTCATGGTCCCCCAGTGTTCATAACCCTCTTGGTTTCTCCAGGAGTCCTTTGGGAAGCAGAGGATCCACCTCAACAGCCACTTCATAGGCTCCAAGCGACTCTGCAACACCTCGAACTTCTCCATCCTAGGCCCAGGCCTTCAAGGTAGCTCTTACCCCACCACTGCCCGGTGATGGTGCCCAGGGAGCCGATCACCTGCCCTGCACAGCACCCTGCAGCTGGAGGCCAGCAGGTGCTTGGCCATGGCTTGCGCAGGGAGATGAGGCAGGAGAGAGCCTGGGTGCTGGGAGACCAGCGCTTGCGTGTGCTGCAGGGCGAAGGGTGCTGTCTCGCTGCAAGACGCTTCTCGCCAGCGTTGGGGCTGCCTGCCACTCTGAGAAGGGCGATCGGTAAGCAGCCCGTTCTGCCAGGCCCAGGGTGGCTTTGCAGAGGAGAACGGGTGGGAAGGAGAGAAACAGGACAGGGAAGTGGGTGGCTGTTGAGTTAAACCCCTCACCCCTGTGTTTCAGGCCCTCCTCGATTCTGCTCAGCTGCGGGATCCCCTACGACGTGGCACAGAACGCTTTGCGGCTGAGTGTGGGGCGAGACACCACCCGGGCAGACATAGACCTGGCCGTGCAGGACCTCGTGCAGGCTGTGGCACAGCTGGACCGGGACCAAGCCTCGTAGCCCCCAGGATTCGCTGTCATCCAGGTTCTTGGGATGGGATTGTGCCCTGCTTGGCCCCTGGGTGCTGGCTGCCTGCGTCAGTTTGGGCAGGATTAGTTTTGTGCCTGATCCCTAAATCAAACTGACCCGGTCTGGGGAAGTGGCAGCCGGTGGTGGCAGGAGGAGGAATTGGGAATCACCCGTTTTGGCAGCAATGTGCTTTTAGGTCTGTTCAGCTGTGCATTAGCTGGTGCTCACAGGGATCCCAGCAGGGCTGGCACGGCTCTGCAGCACGTGTGGCTTGAGCAGCGAAGCAGGGATCTGTGCTGAGGAGGGGGCTTCGCTGCCTTGGGGCTGGGGCAGCTCGTCAAGAGCTTGCTCAGGACTTTGTGGTGTTCAGTGCACAGCACAGGCATTTGGAGACCCTCACTGACGGGTGCTCCTGGCTCGCCAGCACCAACCCAGCTGGCTGCGTGCACACGAGCATGATGGAATTGCAAAGCTTGACTCCCTCCAGAGCCTGACAGGCGTGGAAGCCACAGGAGATGGAGCCTTTTCCCTGGTCGCTTTCCACAAAGGAAGCTTTCCTGCTGTCCCGTTGCTCAGAGGAGGAAGGACCATCTGCCCCAGAGGGAAAGGAGTTGACAGAAGCACAGCAAGACGCTGGGCTGGCAACTGCCCTGCCCCTGCCAGGGCCTCAAGTTGTCAAAGGGGTTTTTTGGGAAGGTGTTGGGCACGGCTTTCACAACACTGTTTTGTGTTACCTGCTCCCCTTCCTCCTTCCTACAGTGGGCAGAGCTCCTGCTGCCGGCTCCACGTGCTCCTGAAGGGAACAGAGCTTTTGGAGCAGCCGTGTGTGCCAGCACCCAAGGAAACATCTTCCCTGCGTGGCTGAGGTGGTCACTCTTGTTACTGATGCAGGAAGACACGAGTGTCACACGGATTGGGAGCGTTACTGGTGGGGCTGAGTGACGCCGGGGAACCTGGTCTCCCTGGGTATTCATAAGAATAAAAGCAATTGCTGATGCTGTGGCTTTTTACCAAGTAAAATGTAGTCTCCATAGTGTTTTCTATGTGGAAAGCTGGAGTGATTGGCGTCATCTGAGCAATGTCGTTTCCCTCAGAAAACCCTTGTGTCCCAGAATAGAGGCACGGTCTGCTGGAGCAGGGAGGTGCCCGCTGCTCCCGGTTGGCATGGAGCCCACGACACGTGGGTTGGTCTTTCCCTTTACCAGCCGTACATTAGCATGGCCAGGAGTACTATTCTGAACCATGAAACCCCGGGGCTTTCTGTAAACCTAATTTCTAATGGCAGCGTTAGGACCCAAGCACCCTGACTGACGTCACTGATGCCTGTCAGGCTGTTCAGTACCACTGCTGCTGCTCACCCGTTATCTCAAATGCAATCTTTTTCATGTTTTTGCTTCTCCCCTGCACTGCAGTTGAAACTTCTTTTACAAAAAGAGGTCCCACAGAAAGAAGACTGCAGATCTTTCATCTGTCATGGGCCTCACAGTTCTCGGTGCCTTTCTTTCACAGCTGTGGCACAACTAGAGATCCAGTTTTTGGGGCTTTCTGCATCATTTCAGACAGAAAATTAACCACAGAGCACAAAAAGCTTTACTGACTTACTCTTTATACATACAGGAAATGCAAGTTTTAACCACAGAAACATTTGCATTACTTCACTTAGAATATTACAGCCAAAGCACAAGAAGTGTTACAGATGATACAAACACTTTGGTTGGCCATTCTGATGGTTTTACTGTCCATTTGTCTACTACCACAGTGCACAGGAAGGACAGTCACTAGTGACCCGCTCTGTCTCTGTATTGCCTTGTCCAGGGAAGGTGAGGAAGAACAAACATGGCCATGATTTGGCCTGCACTTCTGTGGGCCAGTCCGTGCCTCTGCTCACACACCCCAGGAGCAGCCTTTTCTCTTACGACGATGTCAGTGGTTGCACACACTAACACGAATTCACCCGTCACGGAAGTCTGGAGGTACCAACATTGCTACACCAGCTGTGAACGTACACAGCAGAGACAGGACCCGGCCACTACACCAGAACACCACAGAACTGAAATACGGTACCTTCACGTGGTCACACAGTCAGACAGCAAAACCACAGTTCATTTGATGGAAGAATCCACGATCTCCTGATAATCTTGTCTTCCTAAATTCTTCCAGGACAGTTTGTAACACGCCAGGAAAAAAACAGTAACCAAAATAACCGCTCCCCCGACAAGATCGTAAGCACCTGGGAAGATCCGCAACACCAGGAGCTGCAGGATCATGGCGATGACCACCTCCAGGTGCTGCACCGTGCTGACCAAAGCGGGGTGGAACTTGCTGAGGGCGTAGTAGACCCCTAGGAAGGCTGCAGTGGAGCACAGGCAGATGGCGAGGAGGTAGCTCCAGGTCTCTCCATCCAGCGGGACGATCGGCTCTTGAAGTAAGAACATGGTGGATGCTCCCCACACCGTCCCTGTCCAGCTGAAGGTGAACAGTGCTGTCCACATGCTGACGTTATCTTTGATTGACCTGTAGACTATCATGGAAAGAGCAGTGGTCAAACCTGCCATAACGGTCATGGTATAGCCAAAAGCTTCCTTCCAGGTGCCCAGCAAAGAGTTCTCCTCGTTAAGGATGTTGGGGATCATGACCAGACAAACGCCACACACGCTGCCAACCACAGTAATTACGTCTACGCAAGCCATTCCTTCGTCCATGAGTAAAAAAGCCAAAACGGCACTGAACACTGTGGTGGTAGCCCTCCACATAAGGGTCCCGTTGCTGGGAGGAACTATAGAGAAGGAGGTGTAGGCACAGGTAATGGAGATAACATTGCAGACCCCATAGAAGAAGAGCCGGAGCCTGTAGCCTCTGGGGCCAAAGGGAGGCTCGTGGTAATAACACACAACAGCGACCGACAGCACCTGTAGGACCGAGCGGATGAAGATCAACTCCAGGGACGGCACTTTGGAACGATCGGAGATCAATCTTGTAATGAGCGCCACGCATCCGTGAGCTACAGCAGATCCAAAAAGGACCACCCACGTTCTGCGTGACTGCAGTACATTTCCTTCAGAAAAATGCTGGGATTGCCCCACCTCCTCGGGTTTTGGCAGTTGTGCTGGCTGAAGTTTGGTGTCTATTGTACCAAAAAAGGTCCTTTCTTTCTTCTTCCAGTCACTCAGCAGTCTTCTCTTAGGATTATCCTCCATAAATACTCCAGTGTCTTCATTAACATCCTCATATCCCTCTTCCCCTGGCTGGGGATAGTGGGAAGTGTATTTCACTGTTACTGTGCTGGGACGAATTTTGACTCGTTTTTTGACGCGGTGTTTTTGGGAAGATGTATCCATGTCCTCAGAGAGGTGTCCTGGACTTCAGGAAAAAGTGGAGAAGCACTTTATTTATTCATTTAATGAATAGCGAGAGATTAATTAGTATGTAAATGCCATTAGTGTTTACAAGCTATTTTTATCAACCAAGCCCAAGTACTAGTAGACTGCTCTTGATTTTGCTTTTAATTTTCTGCTCAATCCCTTTGATGGTCAGGTCATTTGGATCTCCTTAAAAGCTGACCATGGAACTTCATTTCAGTCACTTGTTTCTGCAAACAACACCCAGTCTCGTGGTGTACAGCACATACACTGCATTCTAGTACGTTATTAATCCAATGAGCCAGTTCTCTTGCTAAGCTTTTTGAACAGTAAATACCCTGCGATTATGAATTATACTTATTGTTAATTGCTTGCTAATATTACAAGACTAGGGAAGAAATTTGGCTGGCAGAGACGATCGCCTTGTTTCTAAACTGCGAGCGAGCAACACAGGGAAATCGGGAGCATCCCTGAGCAAGTCAGCATAGTTAGCATGTGAACAAGCAACACATTTCTGAACAATGCTCTGACAGCATTAAAAATTCCTTCTTCTTTTCACATCCTGGTCCTGCGATACAGCCACAGGGATGTCACTGAGATGCACCCTCTGCCATCTGCGCAGAGCCCTTCCAAATGAAGCTGCAGCAGGAGAAACGCGACCTTCCCCGCCTTCTGTTCACCCCGTAAATAAACACGTGCAGACCTTACCTGTAACAGAGGTTCAATCCTAAGCCAGAAGAGCAAAACACCTCTTGGCCATTACATCTTTGTCCAGGTGTCTAAACAGAAACAGCAGATGCTCTCAGACAGCAAACAGAAAGGTTACAACCGTCTCAGCACAGGCAGTAATACCCGAGGGAGGCACGAAGCATTCTGCCTGGTTTTCAAAGTTGACAGTTTGAGCACTAGCACATCGGTGAGGCCGTCCATGCTCCTTGGGAGCTGGCAACCACGAGAAGCACACCACCACCAAGCCCAAAAACCTTTAGATGGAGAGAAAGCAGTCGGTGTCATCTTGCCAAAACCACTCCTCAGCCAGCTCTCAGAACTACTGATGGAACAGATGGTGGTTCTGTGAGGGTAACGCTCCTACAGCCTAATAACGAGAAAATTCACCATCCCAAGCCTGCTGTCCTGTCTCACCAGCGCTGTGCAGCAGAGGCTGCCCAGTAGGACCCATCCATCTGATCCACTCCACTCTGG
Source organism: Mesitornis unicolor (assembly GCF_000695765.1). Classification (NCBI taxonomy): domain Eukaryota; kingdom Metazoa; phylum Chordata; class Aves; order Mesitornithiformes; family Mesitornithidae; genus Mesitornis; species Mesitornis unicolor. The sequence goes on from NW_010192316.1 coordinate 7,362, forward strand.
AGTGCCCATTATGTGCACTTCAAATACTGCAAGAAACTCGAGAAGAGACGGCTGAAATGCCACGGAGGGTACATCAAGAGGGTCAGAGCTGGGTATCAGCCATGCTAGGGGCAGGTCAAACCCACCAGACATTTAAACACAGCCCACCAGAAATCCACCCCTGTCTCACTGCTACTGGCACTTTTTCCTCAGATAAGTTATTCATTGGATTCCTTTAACGTGCAAATGCACGGGCCCAGGAAGGCAGTGCTTTCCACAAGCACAGCTTTTCCTACCTAGGATTTGAATTGTGTTTAAAATTCACAGTTCTGCCTCGCTGTCCCCATTTCTTAACATAAAAATAGGATCTTCTTGATTTAAGACACAATATATGGCTCAGGAACAAAATAAGTGGGAGGAGAGACAAGTGGTGCACAGCAGGCATTATTATTAGAGTGACGGTGGATGTAGCCTGCGTAAACCGAATCATTTCATTAAGAAACAGCTGCGCACTCGCTGCAATTGTTGGCTCATGAAAACAAAGCCAAAATTAATAGTGATTTCTCACCATTGGTATATAACGGTGTCTTCCTTCCTTCCTGAATTTAGATCACATTTTCTTCCAAAAAAAGGTAGAAAAGGGTATAGAAAAGAGACAAAGAGACGATTCTGAATTTGGAGCTGGACCTGTGTAATGCATTCAGAGATGTGGGAGGACAACAATGGGCACGCAGCTCAAAATGGCTGTTCTGCACGGACACCCCGTCCCTTCTGTGCTCCTCAGCACGAGGGACAGTGCGAACAGCTGGAACAGCTGGAAACTGGACGAGCAAACGCATGAGAAAGGCAGGAGGTGAGATGTAACAAAGAAATAACAGGAGTGCTCGAATTAAAATGTACTTTTTTCTCCTAAATACTGAGCATACGACAAATGCTGTGCCAGCTCCCACACAGTACATTTATTTGTACTCTCTGGTGACCTCGCTTTTCTTAACCAGTGAGAATGTCTATGGAGACTGAGATTAGAGCACGTCCCAAATCTGTTATGGTTGTCCCGGCCACAAATTGAAAACAAATGGAAATCAGCACAGCCTATGCAGAAAACTTGCTGCTTCTCTTTCTGCTAGTGCCTTCTGTGGAAATCACAGAGAGCTTTTCTTTTTCTTCATATCTGCAATCGTAAGATGGAATATTTGTGTATTCTATGAAAAACATCATTTAATTCTGAATCAAGTTTAATACAAGGCTGAAAATGAAGCGCTACGCAAAATTCCCATGTTATACAACAAAGCAAACATTCCCCATCCAAACACCAACCTGGGACTCCCATTTAAATTACCAGCTCATGGAAATCACATCTGCCAAAGCACGAACTCCGTTTTCCCATGGTGGAACAAATAATCACAATGATTCAATAAATGTCACAAGTCATTAATAGAACATACGCCATTAATTCTTTTAAAGGAAAAAACCCCACTCCCTCGCACCAGACCTCTACACATATGCTGATCAGCACGGTATAAATAGGTGATTACGTGCCACTTCACTTCTGGGGGGTGGGAGGCTGAGCTCTTCTTGCTGTGCTGGGAGGAATTAAGGCTTTGAGGTCTGACTGGTGACTCTAACCACCGATTTTCAATAAACTCCCTGAAAAATACTCACATCTTCTGCTACGTTGCTGAAAAGCAGTCAGCTGAATGAAATGTTACTGTGGCAGATCTGCAGCCACGGCAATGGCTGAAAGCGAAGCCGGCTATCCCTGTGCTCCAAAAGGCAGACCTCGCAGGGTGCTGCTCTGGCTGTTCTGAGACGATTCCTCGAGTCCTGACCAGGTCAGGCTGAGATTACCAGTGGGCTGTAAGCAGTCGCTATAGGATCACTACAGACCAACAACTTTCCCTGAATATTTACGTATGAGAGTCCCGCTCCATCCCTACAAACGCATGCAACTGTAGAACCCGCGCTGCCTTCACTAAGCACTGCTGTGCACCGACATCTCACAATGCAGGCTTTTCTTTTGATCGCTGGTGCGAGAAAACCTCCCCAGTTCTTGTTTCAGCACCCTCTCCATTAAACCACCGTAACCTTGCTGGAGATGCTGTGGTGCCCAGTAGTTGAGGCAGCAGCACACGCCAAGGGATCTACGCACATCACGTCTCGCTGGTGCAACGCAACACGAACCCGGAGGAAGAAAAGGCAACGCAAGGTGCACAGCAGGCAATTAAATGTCAGAATCACTGGAACTGCCTGCACTTCTGCTGTGCTTTTAAACTACTTGATAGCGCATGCTGGAAAATCAGAGTACCTTTATCTTTCTAAGCCAGATGGTCTGACTACATAAATCAGTTTTATTAAAAATATATGTGAAGAAACCCAAGTTCTATTAAAATTTAATGAATAATAAAACGTATTTCAGAAAATGAAAAAGCAGCTATATTAAAGGAGTTTTCAGCACTGAAGCACAACAAGAAGGATTATACACAGACCAACAAACCGGTATCCCACATCTTCCAGTTAATCGAGTCACGTCTGACAGCAGTGCCTAAGGGAAGAGCCAGTACACCCCTCACAGAATTCAAACATAAACCCTACGCTTAAACCCCACGAACTGTCAGCACATTCCTGAAAATATTTTGCTATCCCAAAACCGACCTGTATTTGTGTTCGGTTACCTAAAGCTGCCACACATCGTTTCAATGGGGTTACAGGCAACACCTTTAATTGCCCGTGCTCTCGTTAACTCATTGTACAAAGGCTCCAAATATGTCCGGTTCCATGAAAATATACTTTCCCCTAATGTCTGCATCCATGCCTGCTGCAACTGCCACCCCTGCAGCAGCAATACCTGCATCATTTTGGAAGAAGAGCCACCTTCCCTGCAAACTTCCCATTCCAAAGCCCCTCATCTGAACCAACCCCCGTAGACTGCAGTTCCGGGCACAGGGGAAAGGAGGCAGGGCACATCAACACTTAAATACGGGCTCCTACGAAAACAGACAAACTACCGCGTTTGCTCCACCGAAGCGAGGACAACCCGCAGCGGGGCACTTCACCGACAGCCCGGGCTCACCGAGGATCCAAAACCCCGAGAAGGAGCCGCAGCCCCGTGCGGTGCCCGGAGCAGGGAGGCGGTCGAGAGGCTGCCGCTGCTCGGACCC
>NW_010192317.1:0-3735 GCF_000695765.1 Mesitornis unicolor
CTTCTCTGGAGACATTCAAAACTCGCCTGAACGTGAAACTCTGCAACCCAGTCTAGGTGATCCTGCTCTGGCATGGGGGTTGGAGTGGATGATCTTTCGAGGTCCCTTCCAACGCCTGAGATTCTGATTGGAGCCTTTGTGCTTCCAAAACAGCTGCAGAATTTTTAATCATAAAAACCAATCAAAGACATGAAGGTGGGTATCATTCATACATTTTACAAGTCTAATTTTCAATGGAATCTTGTTTCAGTTGTGAAAAGGAAATGCCATGTGTGCAAATGGTACGTATTAATCAACTCTTCAGTTTTTCATCAGAGCAATGGAAGCAACTGCCATAAATAATTCTACATCTGAATCCAAATGGTGCTGTCATAAGCAAAATGACAAATAGATCTTCATTTCATAGATTTTCAAATTTCAGCCTCCATGTGGTTCATTCACAGGTGTATAGACTAACATTCGGAATAAACTGGAGTCTGTTTTTCTGCTTTTATTTTTACCTTGTTTTCATCATAATAAAATCAAAAGCCTACCTACAGCTATTCATAATAACAGTCCAGATGCTGCTATCATTTGCCCTAGCATAAATGCAATAGCAGTGCAAAACCTACAGACCATTAGTATCAATACTACTATTCTCATTGCACTTCTGCAGGCCTTTGAAGGTCCCAGAGTTCTGTTACTGTAAGTGTTTTTCATAATGAAATACCAAAAAGTGCTGAACAATTTGAGTGAACAAATACCTGCATCTTCCAGTATTTGCTTTTTATTTCTAAATAGCGCTTGGGAAGGAAAAATTTATAACGGGGTTCTGTCCCTATTCTGCGCATACCCACAGCAATATATACTGCCTGTCCTCCTTTTTTCCTAATGTAATGAGGAACACATTTTATTCTCTCTGGCATCAAAATCCAGCTCAGAAAGAGGAGCAAAGGCAAGCACCCCAGAAGATGGCAGATTTGAGCGTTGCCAACAGCCTTTAAAAAAGCCACCTGAGTCATTCATCTGCTTTCAGCCTGCACATTCCAACAAATACAGACTCTGTATTTAAGGAGATATGCATTTGCCACTACAAACAAAATGTACTGCAAGTCTTTTTCAATAAAGATAAATGACTTGAAACCTGTCAGATGTTAAAAAAAAAGCATCATTTGGAAAAAATTCTTAAACATTACAAAAATGCATTGAACAATTTTAGTCTTTGGACATAAAATACACAAATATATATATATGAAAATTTTACCAAAACACCTGATCAAAAGGGGCAAGTGTTTGATACAATTTGCTTTCAGCCATATCCCAATACAGCTGTTTTAACAGAGGTAGATATCTGAGTAACATTACTTATAATCAATGGCTAAAATTCAGAAACAATTACGTATCTTACTTGATACATATAGTGTGTTAGATATGGTATGTTATACATAGTATATTTGATGCTTATTCACAGGAACATTTACACAGGAGTTGCTACAAATAAAAGTGGCAGAATCTGGAGGTTTTCTTACTTTACTGTAGAAGTTTCCCAGGTATTATAATACATCACCTTACTCCATGCCTAACTTTGACCAAATGGTGCAATACAGAAAAATTAAAAACAGATGTGAAGTGCAGTTAGTAAATATTTACTAAATATGCATGGACTAACAACTGCTGTATTGTATCAATGGTAGCAAAAACTCTTACAGTGAAAGTTGCACTACATAAACCCACTTAAAGTTGTAGAATGCTATGGATAGTATATTATTAAACTTATAAGAAATAGAGTAGAAAACTATGCTCAAGCAAAATGCTTTAGGAGATTAGCCATCATCATGCTTGTTTGTTTGTGAGCAACTTAATTTTAAGAAACAAATGACTAGATGATCTTTCAAGGTCCCTTCCAACTCCTAATACTCTGTGATTCTGTGATGTCAGAACCGGAGACTTATTACTAGTACTGGTCCAATCACATGTGCACAAAGATAATCAAGATTATACAACATCTTAACATTTAATGACAGACTGCTGAGATTTTGAAGCTGTGAATGATATCAAGGTGGAATTTGTTTCTCTGTATTTCTCTGTATACAGCTGCTAAATTTCACCTAAAGAAGAAGAAAACTACCCATTCCATTATAAGGAATGAAAGATCATGGGAATGGTGCCAGTATGTACATAAACTCCACAACCCAGCAAAGAAATATTTCTTTATGACTACCACAAGTTTTGGGATTAATTGCAGCAAACTTAATCTTATATCCAATTAATAAATTGAGAAACACTCACCATGATTCCAGTGAGTAAACAGACTCCTTTCCCGCAGTATGTATTAGGTACCATGTCACCATATCCAATGGATAGAAAAGTTATTGAAATCAACCACATTGCTCCAAGGAAGTTGCTAGTAACATCCTGCTGATCATGGTACCTGAAAAGGAAAACAATTTGTTTATAGTGAAAACTTTTTTTAAACTTTTGTGCTGTCAGAAAGAAATGGCATTAACTGGCCATACAACCATTCTTGTATTCTATAGTTATTTCCTTTCTAAAAGCAGCTATAAAGAATTAAATAAAACTTAACCACAATTACATCAGCAGCAACAGAAAAAAGAAAAGAAACAGAAGGTACAACAATAGTACCAATAGCAGAGATATTCAGAATGGTTTATAATTCAGTATTCTGTAATTATTATTAAAATAGCAGAAACCTTATTTTTTAATAGATTCTCTTCATTGGGGTACAAGTCTTGCAGCAGCATAGACCCCACTGGTCTAATATAGTTGCTGCAGTCTGAGACAAATATCAAAGTCAGAAAAGGATGTGTGGGCAAGCAGACAGCAGAGCACATCTCCATCTCCTTGGCCCAAATGCAAGTCTGTGATCAGAAATCTAATCATGAACTATCATGTAAATGCTGTCTTAGACAACCTAAGATCTTCCCTCTCCTTCAACATGTTCAAGATAAAGAGAAGTATACCATTGTTTTTCTCATAACCAAAAGATAAATATAGCAAAGTGAATACAGCAAAACCTCCCTTTTGCATTAAGTCAGCTATTACATATCATTTCCTGATGTGCCATTTGTTGCTTAGTTTTAATATTCTAGTGGAATATGTTAATTTTCTCCTTTAAAGAAAACAAGTTCAGATTAATCACAGAATCACAGAATGGTAGGGGTTGGAAGAGACCTCTGGAGATCACCTAGTCCAAGCTCCCTGTTACAACAGGTTCATCTATAGCAGGTGGCACAGGATCACGCCCAGGCAGATTTTGGGTATCTCCAGAGGAGATGACCCCACAACCATTCCCGTAGATTAGAATAATCTAGTCTTCGCATGACATATATACCTAGCCAATTGGGAAGCCATAAGGACACATTCTAGGGCTAAAACCTGTTGTCACCACACATTGTGTAGGGCAAAAATGCCTAATAGCTTAACATAGATGGAATTTTGCTCCAGGAACAGAGTAGCTCTGCAACAAAGACAATCTATGGCAGCCACTGCAGCCTCAAGGTTGCAATAAAACCCCTGCAGCTGCTGTGAGAAGCCTGAGGTTAACTACCTATGGTGCTGGATCCTCAAGGGTATTATTTTAGCCAGTCTCTAAATCTGTATCTCACAGTAGGTCACAAAGGTCACAGAGGGCTATTAGGGAATTAGTCCACAAACCCATAAACAACCTCCTTTCCACAACTGAAATAATTGCTACAGTTTTCTTCCTTTCCAGACCGCAGTGTTCACAACTGAGCA
>NW_010192317.1:3765-4215 GCF_000695765.1 Mesitornis unicolor
ATTCCTATACTTGCAAAATGCCTTCTTTAAAGTTCCACCTATGCCCTGAAGGTTATAACAACCTTAAAACTATTTGACTGCTAGAGACTACAGCAATGACTCCAAACAAATCTAATTCACATTTCGCCTGTACTCTTCTTCCTCCTGGTGTCAGTGTGGTCTTTCTCCTATACTTTATATGAGGTTATGAAGGTTTTTTGTTCTGCACCTAGAACAATACAGTAAGAGCTCACATTTGGAGCTCCTAAGGATGCCAGTGACATAAACAATGATAACCACAACAGCAACAAGAGTAGTAAAAAAATCACAGCAAACTTGAAACAATTCATGACTACAGAGTTCTGCACAGTAAAGAGATCTGACATTGCTTTTTTTCCAGTCTGCACTAAATTTCATGGATTTTAGTCTCCATTTAACAAACTTAGCAAATGGTGGCTGTGAAATATGCAG